>NC_139656.1:29565228-29585228 GCF_951799395.1 Argentina silus | reverse complement strand
AAATACAAAAGAAATATCACTGATAAAGGTGTTTGTCATCTGTCATAGGACAGCAACAATGGCAAATATGAGAAAGATATAATCTGTATGGCTGGAATGGCTGGGATGGAAATCACCTTTTATAGACAATAATATTCTAATGTAATGAAACAGACATGGTACTGTTAGTGTGTATTTCTGCATTATCTACAGTACATATATACAGTACATGTATCAGCAAGGTATACAATACATACAGCGTAAATGTAATATACTAAACACCTGCCCAGAGACTACAGTTGTAAATTAGCCAGCTGGCTACAACTGGCACATTTACAGAAATGCTAATGAATGTGCAATGTCCCTGTAGCTATTATACACTTACACCACAGTGTGGGTGTGTGTGTGTGTGTCTGTGTGTGTGTGTGTGTGTGTGTGTGTGTGTGTGTGTGTGTGTGTGTGTGTGTGTGTGTGTGTGTGTGTCTGTCTGTCTGTCTGTCTGTGTGTGTGTGTGTGTCTCTGTAAAAAAAGTAAATACATATCATGAGTATATATTAAATATACCTTTTCTATAATGGTCGAGGCCTGACAGAGAGATCCTCCTGGGGATTGGTGCAGCTTGGCCAATGAGGCGCTGCCCGCTCCCTGCCAGCGACCCACTGGATCCCTCATCAGAGGGCTGATCTGATAGGTGGAGTGGCTTGGGGGGCAGAGGAGGGGGAGTCTGTCCATCACTAGTCACCTCCAGTATCGAGGAGGAATATGGCTTGTCAAACTGGAAGACATCCGGCGTATGGTGGTGGAGAGACCGTGGAGTGGATGAGGACGATGAGAAATCACCCGGTCTGTCTTGGGAGGTGGGGGCACACGGGGCACTGAAGGGGGGGTTGGTGGTCCTGACGTGGGGGAAGGGGGACGGACAGGGCCCCGTATGGGGAAAGGGAGACGGTGAGGGATCAGTGCAGGGGGGCGAGGAAAAAAAGACATCCTCTGCAGTATTGTCCGAAGAATTCTGTTCAAGAGATCTCTCCGAGGTCGAAAAGCTGTCACATCTACAACAAAAAAAAATATATATATAGTGTGTCCATTCACTTCAAGAATATGTTGATCCAGAGTGCAAGGGTTGAGGGTTACAGATACTGTACCTGGTGATGCTCATTCTCCCCCCTGTCTCACACTGAGACAGGAAGAGGTAATCCAGTGGATGGCTGGGTTCTGATTGGCTTAGCCTCTCCGCTCGGTCATGGCTGCCACTGAATGACATAGCAGGTGAGGGCTGTGGGGAGGTCGGAGTGTGAGAGAAACCTTCCTCTGATTCTGAGAGAGAGAGAGAGAGAGAGAGAGAGAGAGAGAGAGAGAGAGAGAGAGAGAGAGAGATCAGGAGAAAGAGTGTGATCAGAATCTCTCTGAATGGCGCAGGTCAGTGTGACAGAGTAAGACAGGACTCCTGATCTGCCTGTAGTTACTGTAGCAAAGGCTTTGAAATGCAGTTGTACGTGATGTCCAGCAGGGGGCAGAGGGATGGACATACAGGAGAGGTTTTTTTTTGCTTTTGCCCACCTTAGACTAAGGCCCTACCATGTAACTAAACTACTTAAACAGCTATTTAAACAGAGCAACCCCTCTCCTAAACACATGTCCACTATGGCACAGTATATCCACAACACATGTTGTGTAAACAAGTCATATGTTGCATAAATATATGACATGTGTAGCATACACATACCACAACAGCATCGACACACTTTAACACATGAATGTCAAATTATAAGTGACTGTCAAATTGACCATAAAAAAAATAAAATAAGTAATATTTCTTTATATTTCCAAATCCATGTCTATCAATGCTTTACACGCTCATATCATTCTCGACATTTGTGGTTCAGGACATACTGTTTCGACTATAATTTTCAGCAGAAAACAATATTTAAATGCTGACTTCAACATACATTTGCATAAGAGGCATATCATAACATCATGACATCTTGAGATATACATATAAGTAATTAAAATCAAATGAGTTTTAGATTGTTTTACCCTGTAAAACAATGACACTACTTTTTTGTAGAAATGTTTTATGTCTGCAGTGGGTTTTAGCAAATTAAAGAATTGACAGCACTACAATGGATCCATTTTAAACCCAAATATTTAATGCATGTCATTATGACTAAGATATTCTTCGAGGATTGAGCACCAAACTGTACTTTTGAGTACGTTTTTGGAGTGCGCACGTTGTTTCTTTAATGCAGAGTGGGTTTAGCATAGCGCTGAATTCCAGCCAACCAGTCACAGACTCGACTAGATTACCATAAATTAAGGACATTTATTTTTTTAGTGTACTGAACAATCAACCAGGTCTGGGTGTTTCATTGACTTAATGTCTCACATTGTGTTATCTTTTCCAGTAATGTGTAAGCCTGAGTTTTGGAGATGTTCCTCTTCTCTTTGTTACGAGATCATGTCTGCTCTATCTATTCCTGACAGACAACAATGTTTTACTAACTGTTCCAACTGCCAGCTCTTATCCAGAGCTCTCCCGCTGGTGTCTGAATGGCCAAGAATCACCCTGGCTGAACTTGCACGTCTGTGCAGAGTTTGGGCTGTTTGGAGTGTTTGTAACGCAAGTTTCACAAAAAAAACTAGAACAATACTGAATTTATTAAAACATCAAAAAATCTGTTTAAACAAGTGTTTATGTTTGTAAAACGCATGAAATGATATCTGAGGAGTGCCTATGAACAATAGCCGTGCTTTAAATGTTCTCCATGGTCATTATGTGAGTAGTGTTATTTGTGTGTGTGTGTGTGTGTGTGTGTGTGTGTGTGTGTGTGTGTGTGTGTGTGTGTGTGTGTGTGTGTTACATTTACATTTATGGCATTTAGCAGACGCCTTTATCCAAAGTGACTTACAACAAATACATTTGTTTAAGTAAGTGAATCATCTATCCATCAGTCATCATAAGGTAAAGTAATCAATGCTCAGACCAGGGGCCATAGGCAGTCACAATGCTAGAAGAAGGATTTTTTTTTTATTAACAGGAGAGAAACTTGTACAGGGGGGTAGTGGGGGTGAAGAGGTCTTTAGGAGGGAGTGTGTATGTGTGTGTGTGTCTGTCTGTCTTTGCTGTACGTGGAGAAAGATAAGAAGGATTCTCTGTAAGCTAACTTCAAAGAAATGAAGTTCTCTTTTCATTTAAAGTGATGTAGTTTACACACAATAAATCATGTCATTGCATATGCTATTGAATGTGCTGTGTCTGAAAAGGTTCTCGAGCCAGAGGACTTAGAGGCAGTATACAATATGATACATGGCCTGAGCAGCATTGGGAATACAAACGTTTCTTGCAAATGCAAATGCCGAAATGTACACATGAAAAATGAACAGTGTTTACTCATTGGTTTGCATGTCATGCTGTTGAGACACAGCTATGTCAATAGACAATAGATCTGTTACGTCAGTCTACAATACTGGCAACCTGCACACACCCACGCACACACACACGCACACGCACACGCACACGTGCACACACACACATACACACACACACACACACACACACACGCACGCACACGCACACATGCCGAAGGAGGAAAGCCCTCAGGAATATTTTTTTACTAAACATATATCTACAATATATTTCTACTGTCTCTGCCCTTACCTGTCCCATCATCCAGTGGCCCGATGTGGCAGATCTGACTGATGCTGTAGACCCAGTTGGTCATCTCCTCTTCAGTTTTGGCCACCAGGTAGAAGATTCGAGAAGAAGTCTTCACCACGAAGAGGTGCTGGTTTTGGAACTCCCGCTTGACTAGGCGCTGCTCCGTCTGCATTTGGACCTCACACTCCCTCAGGTCGATGGTGCGGATGGGCTTCTTGGACGTCTTGCTTCGGTAGTACTCCAGCACGTCTGGGTTCCCACACATGCGGCCTCTTCGAAGCACGAACCAACGTTTCCTCCACGCCTGCAGGGGGACGGAGAACGTTCAGTCAGACAAATGAATCTGGTTGAAGTCCTCTAGCACAAATCATCAGTTACCTCAGTAACAAGTATTGATTAGTGTCCAGGCTGGACATTTGTTTTCATGCCTTACTACGTGGGTTAGGGTTTCATTTTGTCATGCTCCGAAATGTGCCTTTGAGTATTTGGTTATTAGTTTTGGTGCATTTCTATGTGACTTTAGTTTACATCAAGGCCTCAGTAACATAGCACTCCTCTGTCTCTTGATATCTTATGGCGTAGATCTGAAGCTGTCATTTAACAAAACCATCACAGACCTTAACACAGATGTAATTGTAACTTAACACAAATGTCTATAATCTTTACGGTTTGTCACTTACAGACAGTGACTGAACACTGATGATCATGTAGTCCTTTTGCATTGTGACCTGTGACAATCAGTTTATGCCACATGCAATTCACCATGGAAAGGACAGGCTTAGTCGTGGAACAAGTGTCACAGCACAGAGACCATGTTCAAGGGCAGATTTAGCAACATAGTATTCATACCTCAAGTTAGACAACACCCTATTTCTTGCTTTTGGTCTGGTTGTTGTGCAGAACTGACAGCAACGTTTCCCAGAAGTGCAAAGAAGAGGAAGTTAATTCTATGCAGGAGAAAATGTCAGACACATAAAGAAAAAAACTATTTCTGCAGCAGTTGGTCACTACCGAATTGGAAAATATTAAAGATGAATGCATCGGTTTAAGTAAATAAAAGTGATGTACTGTAAAATGTCAACAGCATACAGTAGCTTTTGAGTAATAAACCCAACAACAATAATGCTCATCATTTGAAAGATCTACAAGCAATCAAGTTACAATCCACTGTTGTGTTATGTAGTTCATTACCACCCTCTTGATTAGGGTATTATTGGTGAGTTACATTTAATGCGTGGCCCTTTATTTTTAAACTGAACAGTAACATGAAGTATGATGGTGAATCATTACTATTTTAGTTGGTGGACTTTTAGGCTAATTTAAAGTGAGCAATGACTCACACGGACATCTAGATGCTGCTGTCAAATATTCATAAGTGACCTCCATACAGTGTCTGTTTTTCAAACTTCTGCAATGTATTATTTAGAGCCATTTCAAACAGCACCTTTGAATTTTTATATTTTTATACCATTGCCTCATAAATTCAGCATTCAGGTGATTCATGTATTATTCATCAGAAGAATGGATGTTGGCATGAAATACTGGAAGCCATGAAATAACAACTTTCTTTTGCTTCTTTTTCATTTTATTTTTGGAAGTATTTGAAGAAAAGCAGCCAACTAATGTCTAACAAATACAATCTAAAAAGCTATTGCCAACAACATTGTAGGAGGATTGTCAATCCTGTGATTCCCATCTCTGTTGACTAGGCATCGTCTGCAATGCTGCAAATGATGTATTTTGGGAATATACCTCTATGCAACGATCTTTCCAGAGAGTTTCCAAAAAACAGTTTGTTCACTTTGTTTAAAACCAAAACTGTGGCTTGTTGTGCCCACACCGCTTTCATATCTACCATAAACATTGGACAAGTTTTAAATCCTCATTTGCTCCACATTGTACTGGTAAAGATGACAGAGATCAGGGCAGCTTATATTCATCATCAGAGGGACAGGTTCAGTGAGTCAATACACCGGCCGAAACATACTGTGTTGGCTTGCATATTTTCCTTTCACATTGTTCTTTTCCAGCACTGTTTCAGCAACCATGGTGAATGCTTAACCAGGCCAGCTCAGTACAGCTCAGCTAAGATCAGCTTGGTTGAGCTCTGTAGTGTAAAGCCTGTTTAAGTGGGAGAATATTTAACACACTAAATATACACGAGGGGAAATACAGCATACGCACGCTTCAGAAAGCCCTTCAATACGCATGCATTAAAACACTTCCTGGTGGTTGATAATGACCTGATTCTGCCTAAGCCCAACTCTCACTCTAAGCCAAAGTGGGGAGAACCTTACCATGATTCTACATGACATTTAAGTGTATTGCATGTAATGGATAATAACTGTGTTAATCAATATGACTTAAGTGTGGATAGTTCTATACCATCAGTTCGGATTATATATCATTTCATATAATACTTTTCATTAAGCTGTGTGTAAACCATTACGTTGTATTCAACTATTAATCAACTATTAATCAACTGTTATTATTGAACCATTTTATCTTATTGATCCTTTCATGTATTGTATTTACCCTTACCTGTATGTCTTTGACTCTGGTGTGTTGGTGTGTTTGAATTTGTTTGTACAACAGCATGAGTAGCAGCAAAAACCGCTGTGACCCTTGCCTATTACAGAGTGTAAGCAGCCTGTGACGTGGATCCATTGACTTGCCCTCTCTGATTATCTGTCTGATCAGTGTTTGAAAGACCTAGTGGATGTGTACCTTCATTTGAGTGATTAGTCTTCTGTGCCCACACACTTTGCTATTGTATATGATTTGGTTCTTGGAATGGAAAACCATGTCCTTCCTGTTTGTCTGTGTCCTCCACAGAGCCCTTGAACTGTTTTCCACCAAACACCGTCTCTGAAGTCACTCTCCCTCAAGTGAATTAGTAGAGCCCTCCTTCCTCTGTGCTAGTTTTCTCCTCTGTAGAGGAAGTGCAAATAGCCATCATAAAGCCCTGGTCATTTCTGCCTGTCATAAAGCCCTGGTCATTTCTGCCTGTCATACAGCCCTGGTCATTTCTGCCTGTCAGGTCATTTGGAACTGCTTGGCAGTGACAGCACTTCCCATGTTTTGCAATACACACCCAAATTTCACAGAGAGGCTAACAGTCTCAACACACATGCCAGAATGGGTGGCCTCCCTCTTTCCTTCCCTACACAACAACACTCTCACATGACCCCTACACAAACACTTGTCCCCGGTTCATTACTGGTCAAATGCTAGTCATGACATGTAAGCGTTTGAAAAAACACTGTTCAGGCAAACCCATCTTTGAATTTGTAAACAAAGTTTTACATTGTAAACGCAATGCCTGAGGGGCAGGTGATATAGCAGATAAAGACCTCTATATTTACTGAGAGGACATCCAAATGTTGTTTTCCCAATGCAGTGGTGATGCATGGCAGCATAGCTAGCACTGCAACAGCAGATCCTATGCCCCCACAATAAGATGAGGAAGAAGGCAGAAGGAAGGTTGCATAAAAACATTGTTTATACCGGTCATGACTCCACACACCCAAGCCTCATCTAAAAGATCCACCAACAGTATCTTGGAAACTAACGGCATAGCAGTGCTGATGGCTGAGAATCACACACACACATGCTCGCATGCACGCACACACACACACACACACACACACACACACACACACACACACACGCATACACACACACACACACACACACACACGCATACACACGCATACACACACACACACACACACACACACACACACGCATACACACACACACACACACACACACACACACACACACACACACACACACACACACACACACACACACGGAGCTCTGCAGCAGGAAGGTACTACTCCTGCTTGGGTAGAATGCATCACAATAGACATAAGCCACCCACCCGCCCAGCCTGTTCCCGCACTCACATATCTCTTTAGTTTCTTCTCCGGAGGAGATTTGATGAGCCAGCCGGTGCAGACCACATCCCCTGCACTCATCTTGACTGCAGAGTGAATCCGGCGTGTTTTCTAGACAGAATTGTCTCCAAGCACCGCTACTGCTGCTGTGAAACTGAGAGCAGCACCAGGCAAATCCTGTGTTTTTGTATACAGCCTACAGCCGCACAAAAAAGGAGGAAGTCAAGCCATTGATCACACTGACAGACAAGGGGAGAGGGAGAGAAAAGAGAGAGAGAGAGAGAGAGAGACAGAGAGTGAGAGAGAGCAAGGGAGAGAGAGGGGGGTGGCGTGTGTAAGCTTGTGTCTGTATGTGTGTGGGTCTGACAGAGAGAGAGAGCGCGGGGGGGGGGGGGGGGGGGGGGTTGCAGAGTAGATGTGGGAGGAGGTATCCTTTTCTACATGACTAAGACATTTAATAAACAGAGTAGCACGCATGTGGATGAGCTGTAGATCTGAACTGCCTGAAAAGTGCTGTGAAGGGACTTCTGGCCATCTGTCACATAAGCCCTCCCATGTTCACAATGAACCAAAGAATAACCTTGGTCTCGCAGACTTGCAAATGAACAATAATACACAACAGCATTCATTAATTTAATTTAAGATTGTATGATATAATAGAAATCTATAAAGACATCAAATAAAAATGAAATAACAAATAATGTTAATATAATGAATAAAAAGAATGTTGAGCTCGGGCAATATACTGAGAAAAATACATAATATCATATACCATACCATTGCAATGCTTGTGAGACATCCTAACTTGTCAATTTGGACTGGTGTGGTCCCGAAGATATAAAAGGTGGCACAGGTGCTCCCGCTTCATAAAGGAGGCGACCCTAGTGACTTAAATAACCATAGTCCAATTCCAACTGTTGCTAGAAACAGTTAATGTAAATGTCCAACTTCGTACCTTTCCAAATTACAACTGTGTCTTGAATAATTGTCAATCTGGCTTTAGGGCTGGTCATAGCAACAAGCACGCTGCATCTCTAGTGATAAACGACATTGTTAATACTCTTGATATGAGGAAGACTGTGCAGCCCTCTTTATTGATCTGCCTGAAGCGTTCGACACTTTGGATCACTCTTTATTATTGGAAAGACTGCCTTGCGTTGGCTTGAATAAAACTGCTTGTAATTGGTTCCAGAACAACTGAACTGACAGAACTCAATCTATTGTGGCTGATGGTTTGCGATCCCAGTTCATAGACGTCGCTAAAGGAGTACCTCAAGGTTGCAATTTAGGACCGATGCTCCTCACTATCTATATTCACAATATTGGTTCCCTTTTAACTAACTGTAAATTACACCTGTATGCCAATGACACCATTGTTTATTCATGTGCTTCCTTGATGCAGCAGGCTATGGATGATCTACAGACTGCCTTCAACTTTATTCTAAAATTGCTCAGACTGTATGCTGTTCTCCAGGGCTCACAACGCAAATTCCACAGACCTCTATGTCTGTATCCTGAACACTGCTCAAATAGAGAGGGTCACATCCTATACAGTGCATTTGGAAAGTATTCAGAGCCCTTCACTTTTTCCACATTTTGCTATGTTACAGCCTTATTCTAAAATGGATGAAATTATTTTTTTTCCTCATCAATCTGCACACAATACCCCATAATGACAAAGCAAAAACAAGTTGCTAATTTATGAAAAAGAAAATTTTTTAATATCATCTTTACATAAGTATTCATACCCTTTGATATGACACTCGAAATTGAGCTCAGGTGCATGATTTAGAATGGCACACACCTGTCTATATAAGGTCCCACAGTTGACAGTGCATGTCAGAGCAAAAACTAGGCCATGAGGTCTTGAATTGTCCATAGACATCCGAGACAGGATTGTGTTGAAGCACAGATCTGGGGAAGGGTACAAAAATATGTCTGCAGTATTGAAGGTCCCCAAGAACACAGTAGCCTCCATCGTTCTTAAATGGAAGAAGTTTGGAACAGCCAAGACTCTTCCTAGAGCTGGCTGCCTGGCCAAACTGAGCAATAGGGGGAGAAGGGCCATCGTCAGGGAGGTGACCAAGAACCCAAAGGTCACTCTGACAGAGCTCCAGAGTTCCTCTGTGGAGATGGGAGAACCTTCCAAAAGGACAAACATCAGTTTGTCAAAAGGCACGTAAAGGACTCTCTGACCATGAGAAACACGATTCTCTGGTCTGATGAAACCAAGATTGAACTCTTTGGCCTGAATGCCAAGCGTCACGTCTGGAGGAAACCAGGCGCCGCTCATCACCTGGCCAATACCATCCCTAAGGTGAAGCATGGTGGTGGCAGCATCATGCTGTGGGGATGTTTTTCAGTTGCAGGGACTGGGAGACTAGTCAGGATCAAGGGAAAGATGAACGGAGCAAAGTACAGAGAGATCCTTGATGAAAACCTGCTCCAGAGCGCTCAAGACCTCAGACTGGGGTGAAGGTTCACCGTCCAACAGGACAACGACCCTAAGCACACAGCCAAGACAACGCAGGAGTGGCTTTGGGACAAGTCTCTAAATATCCTTGATTGACCCAGCCAGAGCCCGGACATGAACCCGATCGAACATCTCTGGAGAGACCTGAAAATAGCTGTGCACCGACGCTCCCCATCCAACCTGACAGAGCTTGAGAGGATCTGCAGAGAAGAATGGGAGAAACTCCCCAAATACAGGTGTGCAAAGCTTGTAGCATCATACCCAAGAAGACTTGAGGCTGTAATCGTTGCCAAAGGTGCTTCAACAAAGTACTGAGTAAAGAGTCTGAATACTTATGTAAATGTGATATTTAATTTTTTAATTTTTAATAAATTAGCAACAATTTCTAAAAACCTGTTTTTGCTTTGTCATTATTGTGTATTGTGTGTAGATTGATGAGGAAAAAAAATGAATTGAATCCATTTTAGAATACGGCTGTAACATAACATAATGTGGAAAAAGTGAAGGGGTCTGAATACTTTTCGGAATGCACTATACATATCTAGGAATCTGGATTTATGACAAATTGTCTTTTAAAACGCATGTAGATACCCTAACCAAAATGAAACTGAAAATGAAAGTTGGATTCTTGTACGGGAATAGGTCCTAATTTACTATAGAGGACAGGAAGAAAATTGTTTCCGGCAACGGTCTACCAGTTCTTTACTACGGAGATATAATGTTATCCATGCAGCCACCACCACATTAAAATAATTGGATTTAGTGTATAATTATAACTGGTTTCGTAGCCTTTGTACGTTATATCAATCTGTAGGATGGCCATCCCTGTCTTGTAGAAGGGCCCAACATTGGCTCCTCTATACACTCACCAAACACTTTATTAGGAACACTATACTAATACTGGTCCTCCCTTTGTTCTCAAAACAGCCTCAATTCTTTGTGGCATTGATTCCACAAGATGTTCCTTTGAGATTCTGGTCCATGATGACATGATTGCATCACGCAATTCCTGCAGATTTTTCAGCTGCACTTTCAAGCTGTGAATTTCCCGTTCTACCACATCCCAAAGGTATTCTATTGGATTCAGATCCAGTGACTGGGAAGGCCACTGAAGAACACTGAACTCATTGTCATGTTCATGAAACCAGTTTGAGACAATTTTTTCTTTGTGACATGGTGCATTATCATGCTGGAAGTAGCCATTAGAAGATGGGTCAATTGTGGCCATGAGGGAATGCACATGGTCAGCAACAATACTCAAATAGGCTGTGGCATTCAAGCGATGCTTGATTGGTATTAACAGGCCCAAAGTGTGCCAAGAAAACATTCCCCACACCATTACACCACCTCCACCATGAGAAGGTGTACAGGTGTTCCTAATAAAGTGTTCAGTGAGTGCATATATGAAGCTATTCTACAGAAACTTAAATTTTACCTGACTTCCCTTCTCCACTTGCATTTTCTCAGAGTACCAAACCAGTTCCACACGTTTCGTCTTAACTAGGTAAATAGGCCTTTAGTTTTGGACTACTTGGAACGATCTTCAAAGCGTACTCAAATTAGATTATTATGCGTTACTTGGTCAGTTTAAGACCTTAATAAAAGACCTGTCACCTGAGGCATGTACATGGTTTAATTGATTATATTGTGTAAATTGATTTCGTAATTGATATGTAATTAACGAATTATGTTTGTAACTTGAATGTACATTTATGATGTGTTTCATGTTTGTAAGCAGGGCTCCTCCGAAAAAGAGACTTTGGTCCGCTGCCTAAAATAAAAGTTTAATAAAAGATCAAATAAATAATAATCCTGAATTTATGCTGAACTAGACATCTACACTTTCACAGCTATCGCCGATCGCCCTCTTGTGTTCAGTCATATACTTACCCACATTGTCAGACCCAGACGGTGTCATCGCGGTATTTCCCTGCTGTATACACGCGAGACGTTCTCACCAAGGGGGCGTATGCTTTTTATGTACAGTCTGATATGACGTAGCAAGCTTTATTGCCAT
The DNA here is from genome assembly GCF_951799395.1 of Argentina silus. Classification (NCBI taxonomy): domain Eukaryota; kingdom Metazoa; phylum Chordata; class Actinopteri; order Argentiniformes; family Argentinidae; genus Argentina; species Argentina silus. The sequence continues at coordinate 29,573,199 of NC_139656.1, read as the reverse complement.
GTTGAACTTACACAGCCAGGTCTAAAATAACTCATGACAAACATTTTGTCGCCATAATGTCAGATGAAGAGGTTCCGTCAACTTCAAAAGAGCCCGAACTCGAGGCGGAGGAGGTAAGCATAGAAGCGGACATCTTCTTTTGCAGATATTGGAGATACAGTGTGTATAAGTTTGCTGTATTGTTCATTCAGGGGGGCCGAGGGGGAACATGGCGGGAAGGAGGCTCCACATCTGCCTCGCTCTTTACAGATGTTAGTGGACCAAAGGGCTGTACAATGCTCGTCCCCGTGCAATCTAAAGGCTTTTTGGAATACAATTGAATATCCCCACAGACTTTTAAAGCTGCAGAATTGTGACCAGTAGCGTAGCCTCCGATTCCCAGCCCGACCCCACTGTAGCTTGTCTTCTGTCACATTCACTCCAGCCCGGAACAGCACATTGGCCGCCTGCAGCCTCAAACCAGCTGTCTCCTCTCAACAGCTGTCTGCTTGTTGCGCGTTGGTTGAATGTCAAGTTTGTTTGGCTACAGTATGATGAAGAATAGGCTACGTTAGCTGAGTGATTGAATACCGTAGCTTGACGTCGGACACACATTAATCTCGTCCAGACACTTGACCCTAAATGCAAGCATATCACTTCTGTGTGTCAAGTGCATTGAGGACAGTTGTATCCATCACAATGTGCAACCAGATCCACATCAAATCATAGATCTAGGCTAAGATGTGTGCAATGTATACGTTGAATGACAGTGTGGTTGAAATATCTATGATTGAGAGCAGACCATGATCCCTGAAATGGTCAAGACTTTACTGTAATATAGGTAATACTTTGCTGTTGTGCTGAAAATGCAAAAAAAGAGAAGAATATTTGTGCACAAAAATAGAATAGAGAACAGTATTAGCAATGCAGAAATCACAAAGTTGCCTACTTTTTATTTCCAGGTGGAAGATCCCCCATTTCAGCTGAAACCACCTCCAAAGGCTGTTCCAAAAGTTGAGGGGGACGTGGATCCTGAATATGAGGAGAAGAGGGTGAGGGGGGAGGGAGGAGAAGAGGGGGGTGGGGGAGACGGGACAGGGTGTGGGGGGAGGGAGGAGAAGAGGGGGATGGGGGAGGGAGGAGAAGAGGGGGATGGGGGAGACGGGACGGGGTATGAGGAGAAGAGGGTGAGGGGGGAGGGAGGAGAAGAGGGGGATGGGGGAGACGGGACGGGGTATGAGGAGAAGAGGGTGAGGGGGGAGGGAGGAGAAGAGGGGGGTGGGGGAGACGGGACGGGGTGAGGGGGAGGGAGGAGAAGAGGGGGATGGGGGAGGGAGAAGAAGAGGGGGATGGGGGAGACGGGACGGGGTATGAGGAGAAGAGGGTGAGGGAGGAGAAGAGGGTGAGGGGGGAGGGAGGAGAAGAGGGGGATGGGGGAGACGGGACGGGGTATGAGGAGAAGAGGGTGAGGGGGGAGGGAGGAGAAGAGGGGGATGGGGGAGACGGGACGGGGTGGGGGGTGGATCCTGAGTATGAGGAGAAGAGGGGGAGGGGAGAGAATCTTTCTGGTTTTTGCATGTAGAATATATTAGGCATGCAGAATTGTTTTTTTTAAATTATTTTTTGATACGCAGACATACAAGATCCATCCAGTTCAACTGTGACTCACAACAAGAACAATACTAAACATAAAATAAATAAACAATAAATACAATACAGACAATATGAACTATTAAGGAACCATAGACTCCCAAGCAAAAAACTCCCCAGAGAGGGGGGGGGGGGGGGGGGCGGACATAGGGCACGGTGGCAAGGAAAAACTCCCTGGGAGGAAGAAACCTTGAGAGGAACCATACTCCAAGGGGGAACCATCGTCCTCTGGATTGTATAATTGAAGCTTGTGCGTCCATTGGAGTTGGTCCAGGCCCACTCTAAAGCTTTGGTGTAGATCTGACCTACAGATACACAAGATACAAGCCAAGACAGAGACAGATACACATACATAACATACCCAAGGTACTGGGGTTGTTAGCAATTGTGTATAATTGTCTTGCAAAATCTATAAAATAATAATTGAATTTTACATATAATATTGCATTTGCAGGGAAAATACAGTAGTGATAACCATGTGATATAATGTAATCATTGATTGAATTCTGGGCCAGGTATTTTAGAAAAACAACTTTTGCCATTTGTGGTAAATCTGTAGAAGTGCAAGGTGCAGTTAGTCAGTAATACAGGTGATAGAGAGAGTGTAGACACTATTTTAAAGGCTATTTTCACTTCCTCATTTTGCGAAAATGCACATCAAAACAGTAAAGTGGGATTAGTTCCAGCCAGAGAAACCTGTCAGTCCTCCCCACCAGCTGGTAAAGCAAGTCGCCTCATACACAATCCTACGTGACATCACACAGCATGTGACTTTTCACTCTAAGAGGCAATTGGAGATTTGGAATTTTAAGCCAAAATGAAATATTTCCACTAAAACTATGATTTTCTGACTAAAATCATTGTAAAATGGCACAGACTGCTGGGTCTGCAAGAGAGGATAGAGATTAAAAATTGGCATGATATTGTAGTTAAATGATATCTCATTTTGTATCAACAACTAACAGGTATTGATGTATTTCTGTTCTTTTTTCCTGTCCTCCATTTTCTTTCTTTCTTTCTTTTTTAGAAAACAGACAGAGCAAATCGGTTTGAGTTTCTGTTGAAGCAAACGGAACTCTTTGCCCACTTTATCCAGCCTGCATCCCAGAAGTCCCCTACTTCACCCCTGAAAGTGAAACTTGGGCGACCTCGAATCAAACAGGATGAAAAACAAAATCTTCTCTCTGTTGGAGAGTAAGTGACTTCTATTTTGGTCAAGCGGTCCGGCTTTTAACTTGAACAACAACACAATTCTAATGGACAGGCCTATATCTCTGTTACTCTTGATAACCAAGCTGTCTTCATGCATACATCATAAATAATCAAAGTGCACTGTATCTCTGCAAAGTGCACTGTATATAAAGGTGTTTGATTTAATATAAAGGTGTTTAATTAATTTACTTGTCTGTCACCTTGTTTTCAGTAACCGCCACCGACGCACAGAACAAGAGGAAGATGAGGAGTTATTATCTGAGAGCAGGAAGGCTGCCAACGTTTTGGTTCGATTTGAAGAGTCCCCATCCTGTATGTTTTCACTGTCCCCTCAGTAGAACCATTTAGCCATTTTTCTACCTTTCATGACAATTACCAGCCATTTGTGAACAGCTGATAATGGTTTTATTTGTTTGTTTTTTAACGATCGTTTCAACAATTTTTCCAGATGTAAAAAATGGAACACTAAGAGATTACCAAGTCAGAGGTCTTAATTGGATGATCTCCCTTTATGAGAATGGCATTAATGGAATCCTGGCTGATGAGATGGTATGACTACTTTAAAAACACATAGGCCTGATGGTTGATGTTCTTTTACCAGAAATACGCACCAGTGGTTGGTAGTTATCATTATTCACTGTATTTGAACTTAGGCTGTTTTTTTATTTGTGTATTGATCACAGGGCTTGGGGAAGACCCTCCAGACCATTGCTCTGCTGGGGTACCTGAAGCATTACAGGAACATCCCAGGCCCTCACATGGTTCTGGTGCCTAAATCAACACTCCACAACTGGATGAATGAGTTCAAGCGCTGGGTGCCCACCCTCAAGGCTGTCTGTCTCATTGGTGACAAGGACGCAAGAGTGTGCAGTGGTTTTTATTTTCTCACAATTGATATTGATTCACAATTTGCCCTGTAATAACACCCTTATTGTAACAAAGACTGCTAATGAGTCATTTGATGAACTTTCACCTTATTGGCCATTTCCAGGCTGCGTTCATCCGTGATGTCATGATGCCAGGAGAATGGGATGTTTGTGTCACATCCTATGAAATGGTCATCAGAGAGAAATCAGTCTTCAAGAAGTTCAACTGGAGATACCTTGTCATTGACGAAGCTCACAGGATCAAAAATGAGAAGTCCAAGGTATGGATTGCAAAATGATTTTGTGTGTCCCAGCTCCCTTTTGCTGGACCATGACCACTCTGTGCCTGATGTTCTAAGGTTTTGTATTTAAGTGAGTATAGTCTTGTATTCTTCCTAATGCACATTTCTGCTCAATTCAAATTCATTTTTAATTTAATCTTGAAATGTATCACGCCCTCTGAGATTGTTCCTTCCAACTCTGTCCCAACCCAGCTCTCTGAGATTGTTCGTGAGTTTAAAACGACCAACCGGCTCCTTCTAACTGGAACGCCCTTACAGAACAACCTCCATGAGTTGTGGTCACTGCTCAACTTCCTCTTACCAGATGTGTTCAACTCTGCCAACGTAAGTCCTTCCCTTGTCTCTCCCTTTATTCTTCTAGCCATATTCCCGTCCTTAGAATTAGAATACCCAATGGGGCTGGTAAAAAATATCCCTGACATGCTCTGTTGCTCCAGGCGAAATGAACTGCATTATTTTGTTGTTTTGTCTCGAAAGGCCCTCCAGCACTACCTTAATATTGTCTATTTCAATGAGCCTCAGTCTGTCACTGAACTTTTCGGGCCCATGTGAAGTGCCTCTTGACTTTCCCAGATGTGCCAAGCAAGGAAAGCTAGCCTTAGGCACAGCTCCCTACGACTGTCAGGCCCTCAGAGTTGGCCTTGGATGCCTCCCTGGAGGCTGTGGCTGATCATATGTATTCTGTGCTGTCCCTTTCTATAATACACCCCGCTCTGCTCCTCTGAATCCGAAGCACAATCCTCCCTTCTCATTGTGATTTTTCCCCGAAAGACTGTTAACTTTTATGGAAATCTTTATGCATTGAAAATAAAGGACCGTTTTCATTTGATCCTCAGGACTTTGATTCCTGGTTTGATACAAACAACTGTCTGGGGGACCAGAAACTGGTGGAGCGACTGCATGCGGTACGTTGTGTTTTACACCCACTGCCCTCAGAGAGTTCACACCAGAGCCCTCCTCATTTTCCTTTTCCGCTCGTTTGTTGAAAATACTGAATAACAGCCAATATAAAGAAATACATCGGCCTACATGATGCAAATAAATGTGTGTTGACTTACTGTGAGTTATTCACACTTTCGTTAGATATTTTTTCATTTTTTTTTTTCATTCTTCTTTGTTCAGGTGTTGAGGCCTTTCCTTCTGCGCCGCATCAAAGCTGAGGTGGAGAAAAGCCTCCCTCCAAAGAAAGAGGTGAAAATCTACCTGGGACTGAGTAAGATGCAGAGAGAATGGTACGTGTTTTACACATTTTGTAGTCATCTTTTCTCTCCCACTGTCACCCATACACTGTAACCTTTAACCTTTCTTCTAATGAAATTCAATCCAATTTCTTTCTGGCGTGGTGAACAAAGCCAAAAATTGCATTTTTATCTGTTCTTTGATGTATCTCAGGTACACAAGGATTTTGATGAAGGACATCGACATCCTCAATTCAGCAGGAAAGATGGACAAGATGCGTCTGTTGAACATCCTAATGCAGCTGAGGAAGTGTTGCAACCACCCGTACCTGTTTGACGGGGCAGAGCCTGGCCCTCCCTACACCACCGACACTCACCTGGTCACCAACAGCGGCAAGATGGTGGCCTTGGACAAACTGCTCCCCAAAGTCCAGGAGCAAGGTGCTTCACCCTCTTTGAGAGTTCAATAAATGCATTAGGTTCCCCAACAAATGATGAGGAAAGGAATTTAAAGGAAGAATACAGTACATTTTTAAATGTTTATGCCATATAACATTTTGCAGTTGTTTCTGACTTTGTAAGGATTTTCTGTGCCAACCCGGATGCCTTGAAGCGGCTGGTGAAGGGCAAGGAATTGGTTATGTGAAACGGGAAATGATTCAATTCTCAATGCCCAAATGGTTGCATACTGTTGAAGGATATCAGGATTCACATGTTGAATTTATCATTTGCTCACAAAGCTTTTTATATGAGAAAAGTTAATTTGACTCAAATCAGCCATGCTCATTTAAAATCACAATAATGAAACCTTCCTGCCTTCGCAAGAAACCTCATGAATAATTGTCTCCTTCTGTGGAGATTAAGCCAGAGCCGTGTGACCTGATGTGTACGCTGTTCCCTCATGGCCTCATTGGTGTTTGGTCTCATTGGTTTGCCAGGGTCCAGAGTCCTGATCTTCAGTCAGATGACCAGAGTCCTGGACATCCTGGAGGACTACTGCATGTGGAGAGGTTTTGAGTACTGCCGTCTAGATGGGAACACTCCACATGAAGCTAGACAGGTAGGGGAGACTCCAGAACCACAGACTCCCACAGAAACCATAGAGCGCTACAGTATACACTTCTAGAAAAAAAGGTGCTACCTAGAACCATAAAGGTTTCTTCGGCTGTCCCTGTGGGAGAACCCTTTGAAGAACCCTTTTGGGTTCCATGTAGACCCCTTTTGGGTTCCATGTAGAACCCTTTTGGGTGCCATTTAGAACCTTCCGTGGAAAAGGTTCTACATGGAACCCCCAAAATAGTTCTTCATACAGGTTCTTCAAAGTGTTCTCCAAGAGGGACAACTGAAGAACCCTTTAGGGAAACATTTTTCTAAGAGACAGTATACTGCTTGAAGACTTGAATACACAACTACATGTAAACAGTAGATTTTACTATACTCCAAATAGCCTTATATATATGAGTATATACATTATAACATGCCTTTTATATATAAGTATATACAGTATAACATGCCTTTTATATATAAGTATATACATTATAACATGCCTTTTATATATAAGTATATACAGTATAACATGCCTTTTCTTTATGAACATTTTTATAGCAAGCCATAGAGGGCTACAACGCACCAAACAGTAGCAAGTTCATTTTCATGTTGAGCACCAGAGCGGGCGGGCTGGGCATTAACCTGGCTACTGCAGACGTGGTCATCCTGTATGACTCTGACTGGAACCCTCAAGTGGACCTGCAAGCCATGGTCAGAAACACCTCAGCTGTGTCTTACTTGGGTGTCTATTTACAAATATTTAAAAACAAAAGTATTTATTGAACATTTGTAACGGATAGTGGAGAATAGTGGAGTGCCCAAAAATTCCTTCCAGGAAATAGAAAACTAAGGACGCGGAAGCACTCTTGGGTTTACAGGTAAAACTGGGTTGTTTTTAGTGTCATGCACACAATCAAAAGTACCCAAAGGGTTTAGGGTTAGGGTTAGTAATGACATATAACATATAATAACATGTCATGAAAAAGGAATTACCCAGCTCAAAAAAGGTGGAGCAGCAGTCAGGGACGAGAGCGAGATGTTTGGACCAGGCTGTGGTCCTGGTCAGGCTGTGGTCCTGGTCAGGCTGTGGTCCTGGTCAGGCTGTGGTCCTGGTCAGACGTCTCTCTCCTCCCCGAGTGCTGCTCTGACAACACCTGCAATCCCAAGACTGCTTCCTCAAATTCTGTTTTGTATTCCTGCATGGAATTTCTTGGCACTCGCTATTCTCCACTACCTCCCCCTGACTTCTTGAAAAGTAATTATTAGGCATAAGTACGAAATCCTGGTATAATTGATCTTGTTTTCAACACCAGACGTCATGCAGACGACAATTCTGGCAACAATGATATGAGTATTATATTCTACAAACGTGTACCATGTTTATGTGCTTGTGAAATGTGTCTTGTTTCAGAGAAATGTAGACACTTGTTAAAGTAAGGCAATCAGTGTCTTTGTTTTTGACCCTCTAGGACAGGGCTCATAGAATTGGTCAGAAGAAACCAGTGCGTGTGTTTCGCCTCATCACTGATAATACAGTCGAAGAGAGGATTGTAGAGAGAGCTGAGATGAAATTGAGGCTAGACTCCATTGTTATACAACAAGGTATTCAGCATGGCTTTTTCAAAAAAAAAAAAAAAAAAAATGTTTTATCCCAAAGCAGTTATTCAATGGGAGACATAACATTTTTCGTTTTTATGTGGTCTTTAAGTCTTACCACATTATTATGAAAATATTTCA
>NC_139656.1:29312728-29560228 GCF_951799395.1 Argentina silus | reverse complement strand
GAAGCCACTGGACGCAAAGACAAGAAAGCCAGGTTCTAAAGCTGTCGTGTACAGTTAAGTAGCTCTCTTCTGGCCCAACCCTAGCTTGCTTGAGATACATTTGTGTAACTCAGATGTTCATGTAAAACATGCATTAATGTCAATGGGTGATTTGTGCAAAATGGTTCGGATACACAGATCGAGGAAGGATTTGGCCCAACATGAAAAAACAGCATTAATCACACACACAAAAAAATACAAAATACAACATTCAGTAGCTGTTGTAATTTCTGTGGAAGTAAGTGGCTTCTCATTTTTACAATTTTTTGTATTACTCTTTTTGCAATTGTTTAATGCACTTTGAAACTTAACATGCTATATCTAAGGGTGTGTTTTGATTGTTCTCATGTCTTGTTTGGTTAGCATGGTTAAATAACAACCTTTTGTGTGGCTGTTTTTCTCTATATTTGCGTTTTACTGTTTTTGAAGTTGTGTTTTACACATTGTGATGTTACATCAAAAAGTTCCTTGTATGCACCTTATGTATCCTAATGCTTTGCACATATCTAAAGCCCTTTTTATAAGTTCAACATCATCAATCCTTTTAAGCTATTTTAAGTATTTGGTATTTGAAAGAAAAACGTGATTGTTGTAATTTGCTTTTCCTATTTAGTTTTTTTATGTATGAGTTCAATTATTAAACAAAATTCAAACTAAGTCGTACTTGATCTTTCCTTGAGTAGATGATTTGTCAGAAATCCTCCCAAGTTATATAAAACACACCAACATGAAGCAAAGCAAAACACTGGAAACAGCAGCTTCAGAACCATGAGTATTTGCCACTACATGCCACATTATTAGGCATTGCAGTAATATGTTATATATACAGCCTTTACCACCCTGACCGCCCGATCTCGGAAGCTAAGCAGGGTGGGTCGGGTTAGTACTTGGATGGGAGACTGCCTGGGAATACCCGGTGCCCTAAAAATAAAAAGTAACATGTTATACATTTCTCCATGGTCTGCCTGCCTCGTCCTCTGTGGCTCAGTTGGTAGAGCATGGCGCTAACAACGCTTAGGTTTTGGGTTTGATTCCCACTGGGACCATGTATACTGAAATGTATGCACTCACTGCAATGTAAGTCGCTTTGGATAAAAGCGTCAGCTAAATGGCATATATTATTATTATTATTATTACTAAGGGAGGACCTACTATGGGTGCACTGTGCTGTATGTCCACCAGGGGGCAGTTTAACACTGTCAGGAAATAAGAGATGGCTCCACTAGTGTTTGAGCCTGAGTCTGCCTCTCAGACTGTTCACATGCACAATTATATGGTGGAAGCCAAAATATTAGCCTATCTGTTAACAACATAATTAATGAACGAACGGACGCATACAGAATAAAACTGAATAGGAATGTATAATTTACAAATCTGTAACCTTCAGATAGTATTTTGTGTTGTGTGGTTATCAGTAAAACATGAGATATAAGGGATATTTGGGTACCATGCTCACCACCCCCTAACATTATCTCCTTTACCTCCCTACCTCCTAATGCACAGACTATCTGATAAACTCATTGACCATGTATTCATTTAGCGTTATGCCTTATCTTCAATAATTGATGGGAATCCCTAAGAGCTTGTTATTTAAATGTCATGTTCGTTGTTAATGGTGACGGCAGACCTAAGTATGCTACAAGCTAAATGACGGATAAAGGTGGATCAGTATCTCTATACGATCTCTTTGTCAATCAAGTACACGTTAGATCGTCTGAATGACAACATTCTGTGGTCATGCTACACAAAAATTGCTGCGTCAAGTAATATATTTATTGATTTGATTCCCTTTGTCACCTTAAAGAGTCAGAGCCCCTTAGCTGTCCTCCCAGAGACCAGACCAAGGTGAACTGTTGTCTTATAATTACAGCACAAGTAGAAGGGAGCCATGATGCATGACAGCCCTCATAAAACTCTGCTCCCAAATCGAGAGCCAGCCTATCTATAATTAAGAAATAATGAGGCCCTCTGAGATTGCTATCAATTGATTAGGGTAAAGAAAGGAAAATAGTCAAAGTAAGGGAAAGCAAAAAGGTTTCCCAGGTTTCACACCTCATTCACAATGTCAGCCAGACAGGTATACTCAGCAGTGTGACGTTTCCTATTGACGTTGGCTTCAAACATGTACTAGCTTCATCCAAGCAAGACATTTCACTTGTTAGAGATTCCGCTGCGTCTGCACATGAGCATGAAGGCTGAGTGAATGTTCCTGCTTTGTGCTATTTTCTCTGCCAGTACTAACCCCATCTTGGCTGAGTCTACCTTTACAGACCCTGTGCAATCACTTTATTTTCACATAACATCACACATTGAGGATTATACATATTGGAGTGTGTGGACAAGGTCAGACTTCAATCCACGCTTGGTTCTGTTTATCTGGGCACTATCGCTACCGCTAATTGAAAATGTCATGACAAAATCATCCCAAATTTTCTGAAAAGACTCAATGGCTCAATATAAATGATTTGGAGATAATTCTGACATTATTGTACATTTTAAACATGCTAATTTAGCGTATTGACTTCCATTGGTTTCTGGTTAGAAATGCTATCAGTTAGTGGTTAGTGACAGTGCTCAGATAAACAGAACCAAAGTGTTGAAGTCTGTCCATAGACTCCTTTCAAGCGTGAGGAACCAAATATGTGATTTTGTAATTTGGGTGAACTATCCCTTTACGACCCAATAAAAACATATTCATTCCAAATATAAAGAAAAGAAAAAAGGCACATACTCGTGCTGATCCAGTACAGTACAGTAAATCAATGATTGCATTGCATGAGTAAGAGTGCTTTCTTTTCTTTGTTTTTCCACCATCAATGGATGACTCCAACATGCTAAAAGAGAAAGATGCAACGTTTTGAATTGTGCCTGGAATGAGTGACACACAAACAGCATAGAAAGGGAGGGTTTGATTGCTTCAACCAGTGTTGGTGTTAAAACCCATTTCAATGCATACAGTTTACACCGCATTCCTTCTGTGTGTGTGTGTGTGGTCCAGTCACAATAACATCGGAGAGTAAGCAGCTCGGTGAGGACACCATGTTGCCCCCGAGCGCCCATTTAGCCAACTAAACACCCTCTGAACAGTACATGATATTAACTGTTATTCTCACTGTCAGCCCAGTAATAGATTGCTGGGGAAACCTTGGCCCGCCTCCAAATGTGACAGCGGCCAGTCAGGTTATGAGAAATGAAACCCCCCGACGTCGACTGTTCACTGCTAACATGTTCTACAGATGGAAAGATGAGTTCATTATGCATTACAACACAATCAGCAATGCTAATGATGATGACGGGTGTTTCGTGTACCTGCGTATTCCCCAGTACATGCTGAGGACTCCTGCTTGTTCTACCAAATCACCTCACTAAATGAACACCAGGATGTAAAATGTCACAGTCTTTATGACTCCCTCGAAGTCCCTACTTTATGATGAATATTGTTTATCTGTGTAATTATGCACCTCATTAGGTTGCTCCAAGAAGAGCAATGTGCAGTCCAGCTATTAGTTTTAACCTCGTGTGTAGTCTCAGTCCAACGCGTCGTCCCGATGTATGTATGATAGGTTGACAGATTTACATTCACACTCTCAACCCTATCACAATGCCCTGAGGCAGCTTGCTGGTTATTCGTCCTGGTATCTAGGAATCATTTTGCGAGACAGTGTGTCCTCTCTCCAAGGCGATGGTCGTGTTTCTATCTCTTTGCCTCGGATTGCCATGGAAATCGTATGTAAAATGACAATATCTTACCTTCTGCTGCACTTCACTTAGTATCCCCCCCCACCCCCACCCCCGCTAACGCCTCCTCTGCTTCCAACTAGTCTCCTAGCTCCAGTCTTAGTAGTTGAACAGTCATGCTATCATAACTGTCTGCTTATGTATCGTTCAGCGAATGCAAAGTCCTTTCATTATGTCCATGTGCACTTCCACACACCCACGCACCAGAACCTCTCACGTAGAAACACCTTGTGATTTTTTTGTTCAAGAATTTAAAAACCAGGTGCCCCGCATCGCTCCTGTCATTGTCTTTGCACAGGGATTCCTTCTAATAGAACACCTGTTGACCACCTCCAAAAACCTTAGCTTTCAGTAAGCCCCCCCACTGTCCTCCTTTGTCCATCCACATCTGGACACCGCTTTGGATTGGAAATCAATCTGGTTTCATGAGGCCTGTTGGTGTGTGTCCATCTCTCAGACACTGTTAGAAAGTGGTCACCTCTGTTGATAATTGGAGCAGAGATAGAAGTAAACTAGGTCACCTGTCACTTTATTGAAGAGAGCGCCCTTCATCCAATCTCAGAGCAGATTGTTTGATAGGATGATAGTGACTACTGTATTACTGAGGCAGCAGTGCTCTGATTTTCTCCTACACCTGTAGAGGTGCCTGAATTAACCTCTGCATTCAGTCACAGTGATTCCACTACCTGGGGCAGGACATGGCCCAGATTACTCATTACAATCCAAATTACTCCCAATCCAAGAGCCAGAATGACATTGCCACATTTTCTGCCTGTTAAATGAGCTGGAAATCCAATCTCACAATGTATTTCTTTGAGGTGGAAGGAGGAGGAATAGATCATAACTTGCTATTCATTTCCCCAGACGTATTCTACACAGACGTAGTGTCAGAGAGAAATGAAATGTAGATCAAAAAATATTCTTTGATTCCCAGTTTCATGCATATAAATCAATACGTATATTGTATCAGCTTTTTTTATTTTTATTTATTGGGACATGCCTTTGTACCTCTGTAATTCACTGTATCTTATATGATACAGTTTATAAAAACATTTCTTCAAGTGTCATTTTTGATTTCAAACCCTGATTGTCTTGGTGAATGGTCATTGGCAGATGGAACACATCAGTGTCGAGCTGTCTTGCCGAAAACAGAAACACCTGGAGCTTGAAATTGCTCAGTGATCCTTTTCGCTTTAGATTTAAACAAAATATGAGTCTTTTTTTCTTTCATTTGATTCTTCTTCAAGACTCTTTTGGTATTTATTTGGACATGCCATCCATATTTCAGATGTAGTTTTATATATGTGACATCCATAATTATTGTCATATTAATCAAGGTCTGTATGAGCGGCCTGGCTTTTCTCTGTCAGACAAGTTGGATGTGACAGCAATAACTATTCTGGTATGCTCTGCATGTTGTTTCTTAGCAACAGGTCTCCAAATGATACAGAGATAGTTTGTGTGACAGACTAAGTGACATATGAATAATCACTTATTAATAAATGAGAATGCTGAAAATCATATTTTCCCACAATGTTGTCATAACCAAATAGAATGTAGAATATTGTGCATTACAATAGTTGTCTGTGTTGATTGGCAAATGATGACAGAAAAAAATAAATAATAATAAATCCATCCAACAAAGTGAAGTAGGTTGAGATACAATACTTACATTCTTAAAGCAGCTAATGAAATATACACCTTGGTTATGATTGATATGACTCTTAAATACCGCTGTGAGAGTAGAACAAGCAATGGATGTAAACTCAAGCACGCCGAAAGTAATTGAAAGAAAATAGCTCATCTTTTGACCCAAGTCAACAGTCAAAGTGAGAAACGGTTGAGAAATGACCCAGGCTCTGCTAGGACCATTAGTGAGCTGTAGCCGCCGCACCGCACGGGGAACAGAGCAGAAAGAGGATGGCAGTGTCGTTTCAGGCTCACAGGGCAATGATCAAACTGAAGACATGTTCTCACCCTCATATGTGCTTTAGGTCTCTTCTTGATCAATATTTGTCATAGTAATCCTCCAAAATGACACAATTGAAACTATTTATGACCATGACCAGGGATGTGACTATCACAGGGCCTTCTTTGTATGTGTACAGAGTGGAAGCAGTCAAAAACCAACCATACTTGAAATTCAATTATCTATATGGTCTTCCAGTAATAAAAGGATGGCCTGTTGTAAATATCAGCAATACTTAACAGCAATACTTCCGCGATGATAAACGGAGGTCCCACAGCAATGCAGAGTGCTTATTTGTATTCTGGCCAGCTCTAGGAAGAGTCTTGGTGGTTTCAAACTTCTTCCATTTAAGAATGATGGAGGCTACTGTGTTCTTGGGGACCTTCAATACTGCCAACATGTTTTTGTATCCTACCCCAGATCTGTGCCTCGACACAATCCTGTCTCGGAAGTCTATGGACAATTCCTTCGACCTCATGGCCTGGTTTTTGCCGTTCCAAATCATGTCCAATCAATTGAATTTACCACAGGTGGACTCCAACCAAGTCCTAGAAACATCTCAAGGATGATCAGTGGAAACAGGATGCACCTGAGCTCAATTTCGAGTGTCATATCAAAGGGTCTGAATACTTATGTAAAGGTGATATTTCAGTTTTTTATTTTTTAATAAATTAGCAACAATTTCTAAAAACATTTTTTTGTTTTTGTCATTATGGGGTATTGTGTGTAGATTGATGAGGGAAAAATATAATTTAATCGATTTTAGAATAAGGCTGTAACATAACAAAATGTGGAAAAAGTGAAGGGGTCTGAATACTTTCCGAATGCACTGTGTATACAATATCACTGCAATCCAAGACCAACAGGAATGTACACCATACCAGCTCCTTTCTGGCCTCCAAGAAAAGCAAGCCTTATGCCGGTAATAAAAACCTATTCTCAGCGTGAGCTTCCTTAAGTTCTCAACATGAACAGTGAAGCTCAGCTTGTCATCCACCCAAACTCCCAGATATTTGTACACTTTGACTTGCTCTATTGTATGTCCGTCCAATGTAGCAATGGCATGATTATCAGAATATTTGGCATTTGAAAATACCATGCATTTAGTTTGAACTGAATTCAGAACAAGCTTCAAATCATACAAATTCTGTTGAATGGTGTTAAAAGGTCTTTGAGCTTTTTTCAAAAGCTGAAGCCCAGCTGCTACCGCTTGAACAAAGAATAGAATCATCTGCATAAAAATGAACATCCACTGTATCAATGTCTCCCAAATGTTGTTGATTTCCAAAATGAACAGTGGGCCTAAAATAGAACCCTAGAATAGGCGCACCTGAGCACAACTCAGAATCAGATTTACAACCGTCCACCATTACACACTGTGTATGATTTGATAGGTAATTTATAAACCAGTGTAACTTCTTGTGCAGGGCACAGTGGATATAATTTATGAAGATCATAGTCGAAGAATTCCATCTATCTATCTATCTGTCTATCTGTCTGTCTGTCTGTCTATCTATCTATCTATCTATCTATCTATCTATCTATCTATCTATCTATCTATCTATCTATCTATCTATCTATCTATCTATCTGTCTGTCTGTCTGTCTGTCTGTCTATCTCTCTCTCTCTCTTTTTCTCTGTATCTATCTATGCGTCTGTCTGCAGTATATGTCTGTCTGAAAACAAATTTGTAGGAATGTGCAGTATGGCAACCAATGCATTTTAATCACTTGTACAGTGTATAGTGGTCAGTATCAAAAGTACTGTATACTTTGTGGATTTACTGCATATTGACAATGATACAACAATATATTCATACGATAGATTTAATTTAAGCATTGATAATTCATTCAAAGGATGATACAAAGTTTATATATATAACATTTCATGTTTTTTTTTATATAGAGTGCCTTCCACAAGTACTGGAAAGAGGAAGCATTTTGCCTTCTTTTAACTCTAGTCCAACAGTTTGGAGTCAAACAAAAGAAAGTAGAGATTCTCAGCTTGAATTCAATATTTTGTTTTTTTTTAGATTGAAATTACAACCCTTTTTATACATAGTTTCCCTATTTCAGAACACCAAAAGTATTGGAAAATTGGCTTGACAGGTGTTTCTGCTTAGTCAGGTGTGTTCCGTCACATCATTTGTACAGGCATAAGAGAGCTGTCAATGTCTAGTATTGATTCTAGGCTTTGCATTTGCCTTTGGAGTCCACTGTCAACATGAGGACCAAAGGGAGGTCAATGAAAGCCATTATGAAGCTTAAATATCAGAACAATCAATCAGAAACATAGCCAAAACCTTAGACTTACCAAAATCAACAGTTTGTAACATCATTAACAAAAGAAATAAAGCACTGGTGAGCTCAGCAATCACAAACGGGCTGGTAGGCTAAGAAAGTATTCTACAGTGGACTGAAGAATGCTCACCATAATTAAGAAAAACCTTAAAACAACTGTCCCACAGATCAGGAACACTCTCCAGGAGGCAGGCATGAACGTGACTACCATCCACAGATTACGTTATCTGCCGAACTACAGTGTAGACGGATTTTGGTGGCGCCAGCCTTCAGTTAAATGTGTATACCTATTTACAGTTGAATGAGCCTGGCGGACATCATGAAGAAATCGCACCCTCACCATTTGTCAATTCCTTTACGATTGTAATGTATCTCACACCTTGTCCTTTGTTGGGAATGATATTTAAGGAGAGGGACAGCAAGATATTCTTAGAATTTTTGGTTAGGCCCATGACGGGCACCATTCTCCCATGTTGTCCTTGACGCACGTTAACGTATGGTTAAAACTTATAGTCTATTGCAATGTGCAAACCACTCAAAAAGGATGGTCAGGTTACAGTTTGCTTGTGGTCTTGTGGACAGATATGACAAATATGATAATGTACCAAAGTGATTGCAAGAGGAAAGTTTGGAGAAAAATTAATCTGAATCAAGATTTTCAGCGTACGACCACATCTGTGAACATGGTGGAGCGAATGCTATGGTTTGGGCATGTATAGCTGCCACAAAAACTGGCTAACATGTCTTAATTGATGATGTCACTGCTGACAGCAGTAGCACAATATACAAGCAAATGCCTCCAAATTAATTGGATGGTGGTAATCATACTGCCATAGGAACTAGGTGGTTTTTCAGGGCCCAAAAGTTCGGAAAGTTCTTGACTGGCCAAGACAATTTCAGATTTTATTTCATTTTCTGATGATAAGATTTAGGCAAAAAGACCTCAAAACAAACAACAACTGAAATGCAGTACAGGCTTGGCAGAGCATCACCAGAGAATATACCCAGCGTCTGATCTCAACGGGTCGCAGACTTCAGGCAGTTATTGCATGTGTGTAAATGGGGTGACCCGGGTAGATCACGGTAAATAAAGGCCTGTGTAAATGGGGGTTAGACAAAATATACCGGGAAATCCTTTCGAGCATTTTACCGTTATCTCTGTTTGAATAGGGCTTTAGGGATGAACCTCTAAACCATCTGATGAAACAAGGATGATAGAAAAATAGAAATGTCTTTTTACTATGTCACAAAACAATGTTGATAAGAAGACATTGTACATTACTGACAGCATCTTTGCAGGAGATGTGATATGTTAAGATTTAGATTAATAACACATTTTAAGCGAACTGCTGTGAACCTACTTAGTTCCCCCAAATCATTTACAAATGCCTCATGAGCTTGAACTGAATTACCTTATCATAACCCAAAATACAATGTTTTAGTACTCTATTCTTTACAAACAATGGAATGTAAATAAACAATGTATAGCTACACAATACGTTAAAAACTATTATGTGGATGTCATGAACAATCAGTCCTTGCATCTATAGTGCAGTCTATGTCTACATTATCCCGGCCCCAATCCTCAACTGTATACCAAAACAACTGAAAATGAATCCCAGATTATGTTTTAAAATGCATTCTATAAAATGCATACACAAACCTTAATGTCTTACAGATTGTGAATTAACTAATTAAGACATGGTTGGTGGCTGACGATACGACAATTATCTCACAAGGCATTTCTAAGTTATATTCTACAATTCTTTAAGAATCGATGGCTATATAATTAATTTAAAAGTCCAGAAATGGATGTACCAATGCCATCTTGCCCCTTTAATTCTCTCTTGCAAAAGCAAAGGACTTTGAATTTGTCTTTATTAGGATTCTGCCCAGATGATGAATGCAGGGTGTCAAGTCTCTCTACCTGCCAGTCGAAAATGAATCTCTTTAGGATTGATTTGCTAACTTCCCTTTTTTCTCAGGGTGTGAACTTGAGGGTCAGTGAATACCCTGGTAGAAAGGAGAGTAATCTGTCCAAACAAGATGGAAATGGAGATAAAAGTAACATAAATCTCTACAGTGTCATTGAGAATTTGAGTTTGTCACTCTGTTCAGCTTTTTTGTGCTTGTTGATTCAAATGTGGTAGACTTACTATGAACACAAGACAGCCGGCAATATAGTCTACTTTCCCAGAATATGAGCAGTACGGTCTTATATTGAATATTTTCTGTCACGATTTGGCAACAAGGCTGACCATGGAATGAAAACAATTATGTTGTAAACATTTAACTTCAATATTATTACTACTGTAGTCAATCCCTGCCATGGCTGAACCAAGACTGGCCCTCACACATCATACAAGTCTCAGGGAGGCAACGTCACTACACAGTTCTAGCTTAGCCATCAGCTACACTGAGAGTCATTGACTTTATTAAACTCCTAACCTTAACTGAATTCAAATGTGAATATCTGAATACATATGGAATAGTTTCAAACTGTCTTGCACCTCAACAAGAAGATCTGACATCTCTAAAATGAGCTTCGCACTTCTCAGGCGTTTCTTTTAAAGAATCAGCTCATCAAGGCCACCTTTATGCATGCTTTACAAGGCATCAAGAAAAGTAAATCTCTTTCATCCCTTGTGAACATAGGTTCGAAATCAGCTACAAAGACATCCACACTTTGAATTTTAAAAAACTCATGAAAGGTAAAAGTCTTGAGTTGAAAGGAAATCTGACTTGTTTTCAACTGTCATGAGAATTTTCTCAAGAATGTGACCATAGTGTGTGATACATTTTATTCTCCTCACATAAACTTTTCTTCTTGTTTTGTTTTCTACCTCCAGGCAGGTAGATGTAGTCAGAGGGGCAGGATAAAGATTGAACTCTGAACTCTGAACTCTCAGTCTTTAACTAACTACTGTATGTAACCTCTCGGAAATCCTCATACATCAATAAAAGGAAGGGAGCATCATCAGAAGTTATTGATGCTACTTCTCGATTTATGTAAAACTCACTTCATCCCAGCCACCAACTGTCATACGGAATGGAATAAGAAATGGGCAAGGATGCCAAAGTGAGAATGTATATAGGATTTTTATTTTGTGAAATTGCTTTTACCATAAGTCGCTACAGAAAGGGGTTTGTTTGACTCTATTTTGGACACTGTATTTACAGTGTTTACCATACTTTTTCACTTGCTCTTTGGCTTCTAATTGTGCCTCTTGTTGCTGCTTAGAAATACTGTGGCCTCTGTCGTTACACAGTAGCTCAGTAAATGAAATCACTGACTTGTTTTGGGTGCTGTAAAAAACCTGTTACTCCCTATATGGGGTACTTTGTCTTACAGTTTTCACAATAATAGGTGTGTGTGGGCAGTAGATTGTCAATAAAGAAAGTGTGTAAACATTGCATTGGAGAATTTGAATGAATTACAGCCTGTGATTTATTTTAATATTTGGGGAAAAATAAAATGTAAAACAGCTTTGGCTGCTTATTGCTTCTTATGATGTATTCTGTACTGGAAGTAAATATGACACAGCATGTGTAGATGTCGGTGATTCCCAAAGCCAGTGTTTCTCAGTTCAGGGGCTGCAGCTTACGACCTTTTATATGGTTCCAGCATGCCGGTAGATGTAACTATTAGAGTTATCTCTGTGTGATCAAACATGTGTGATTGTACTGACTCACCCAATTGCAATTAACAGACCCTGGGGTTTTACAGGTTTGACTCTCTCACTTACAGCTCCCACAGGGTGTTTTATTTTCTAGCATAAAAACATTTACTTCGGGATAAAAGCCACTGTGTCTGATACATAGTAACTCATGAGGCAATGATTCATATCGAAATGTCTGCATAAACCAAGAGCAATGATGTCCAATTAAATAGAGGTATATATGATGTCCAATTAAATAGAGGTATTGTTTAGATAGACATTAAGATATACATTTCATGCTTTCACAGAAAAAAACATTTCTAGTGAAAAGAAAAACATATTTTGTGAGACATGCAGACTCAAACCGGCTAAAAATTAATTGGATTGTATGAAGAAATGGCATTTGAAGCACATGGATAGACTCAGCAAACACCTACTGACCTTAAAAGACCAATACAAAAGTAACAACACAAGGCTGCCAGAGAAATGCCATGCCACAACACACCTCATTACCATGCTGTTCTGTGACCCATGAGACCACAAACCCAATGTAAGATCATGGGTTCATATGTATGCCGGTCAGTGATGTTTGAGAGAATACATAATGAATGAAATGAAACAACTTTTGGTCCAAACACTTGGGATCTCTGAATTTGACTACTGCACCGCCGCCTCTACGTGGATGCAGCAGCACACTAGGTCTCTCGGCTTTTCACTGGTGGAACGAGCTTCCCACTGCTGTCAGGACTGCAGAGTCACTACCAATCTTCCGCCGTAGATTGAAGACCCATCTCTTCAGGCTACATCTTAATGGTCCCTCCTAAAGACCTCTTCACCCCCACTAGCCCCTTGTACAAGATTCTCTCCTGTTAATAAAAAAAAAAATTAAAAGTAATTTTTCCTTACTTTTCTCCTAGCATTGTGACTGCCTATGGCCGCTGGCCCGAACATTGATTACTTTACCATATGATGTCTGATGGATAGATGATTCACTTACTTAAACAAATGTATTTGTTGTAAGTCGCTTTGGATAAAGGCGTCTGCTAAATGCCATAAATGTAAATGTAAATGAAATGAATGAAAACACACTGGAAACATTTCAGAAAACAGTGAGAGGGAAGAGGAGAGATATAAGCTCTTAAAAGCTATGATACTAAGGGGTTAAACTGAGTAGTGCTGACGCTACTTTTCCTTCATCCCATTGAAAGTCCTGTAGGCATCACGGAACACACTTTGACCCATGTGACCATCATTTCCCCACCTGTCTGTCAATAATGTCACTTTGACAGGGAGGCAATTTTACAAAAATGAATACATATCAAATGAATGCATATCAAATGAATACATATCAGTTTAGAGGCACTTAAGCAGCACTGCTGGAAGGTACAGCATAAAAGGATGCATTTCTACATGAAAAACAAATAAACAAATAAACAGATAAACAGATAAACAGATAAACAGATAAACAGATTGGTTCTAAGGCTCATTGAGCTGCGATTACAAATTGGTAAATTATTGACATTTGTTTGATGATTGTCATAGAGGAAATTTGTTTCTGGAGGAAATTATGGCTTTCATAAAGTTTGTTTTTTAAGCCCCTTACTATTTGAAATATACAGTGCCCTCCATATGTATTGGAAAGAGGAAGCATTTTGCTTTCTTTTAGCTCTGTACTCCAACAGTTTGGATTTGAAATCAAACAATTATGATGGGATCAAAGTAGAGATTCTCAGCTTTAATTCAATGTTTTTTTCTTTCAGATTTTTTTTAAACATACTTGCCTTATTTGAGGGCTCAAAACTTATTGGAAAAACATCCTATAATGTCCAAATAAAGCACTCATGTTTAGTATTTGGTTGTCAATAATTTGCATGCAATAACTGCCTGAAGTCTGTGACCACCTTGACTTGGCCACTCTAGAACTTTCCACTTTCTGGCCCTGAAAAACTCCTTAGTTGCTACAGTATGGCAGTATGTTGTGTGTTAGAGGGAGAAGAGTAGAGGAGAGAGCACACAGCCATGTGGGGCTCCAGTGCTGATGGTCTGGGGCTCTGAGACAAGCTTGCCCAGCCGCACATGCTGCTTTCTATCTGTCAGGAAGTCAGACTGGTCTGTAGTCATTAAGGCCTGTGATCCTCTGCTTTTTGGGAACAGGGATGATGGTGGGTGTTTTGAAGCAGGCAGGTACCATGCATTCAACCAGTGAGATGTGAAAGATGTCCGTGAACACTGGAGGTGGTCTGCACAGTGCTTCAGTGTGGAGGGGGAGACAGTGTCTGGTCCAGCTGTCTTGCTTGTCTGTCTCTTTAACAGTTTGTTGACGTCTTTCTCCTGGATGGAGAGAGGTGTGATGGGGAGGGAGGGGGCTGTCTGGGTCCACTGTGTAGGAGGGGGTAGTGTCTCTGTCCAGGCTGGGAAGAAGAGGTGTGATAGCTGTGGAGGGGGGTTGGGTGTGTGGGTCAGAGTCAGGACTGGTCCATGATCTGTCAAATCTACAGTAGAAGTCATTCAGGTCATTTGCAAGTCTGAGGTCATCCATAGAGTGGGGGGATTTGGTTTTGCAGTCTGTGATCTCCCGAAGGCCTTTCCAGACTGACGAGGAGTCATTGGCTGCGAATTGTTGTGCCAGCTTCTTTGAGTACTGTTGTCTGGCCTCCTTAATCTCCTTGCCAAACGTGTACTTAGCCAGTCTAAACCTTTCCTTGTCTCCACTCCTGAAAGCCCTCTCCTTCTCCAAACAAAGCTGTTTGAGTCTTGTTGTGAACCAGGGCTTGTCATTGTTGTAACGCACCCTGGTGTGTGTTGGAATACATCTGTCCTCACAGAAGCTGATGTATGACGTCACAGACTCTGTGTATTCGTCCAGGCTGTTGGAAGCAATCTTAAAAATGTCCCAGTCTGTGTTATCCAGACAGTCATGCAGTTCCTCCACTGCTTCCCTGCTGCTCCGCACAGTAGGTTTAGAAAGTTTTAGTTTCTGCCTGTATGCCGGGATCAGATGAATAAGAGCGTGGTCAGATAGTCCCAGAGCCGCGCGGGGAACTGCGTGATAAGCTCTGCTGATGGTGCTGTAACAATGATCCAAAATCTTCTCCTCCCTGGTCGGGCATTTGATTAACTGTTTATATATAGGGAGTTCAATGAGATTAGAAGCATTTGCTCGTACTTCGGCAGACAAGATGTTTCTGTTCACTTCAGAATTCATTTACATCATCAGAATCATCAGAATTCAGTAACATCATCAATGCAGACAACTGAGCTAGTCCCAGTGGAAGCCATACAAGCCCAAGCCATAACAGCCCCTCCACCATATTTCATAGCTGAGGTACCACGATGAGGTGCCGGGGATTTGGGGCAGTTCCTTTTTTTCTCCACACTTTACACTTGCCATCACTCTGGTAGATGATAATCTTTGTCTCATTTGATCAAGTCCTTTTTCCAGAACTCTTTTAAGTACTTTTTAGCAAACTGTAATCTGGCCATCCGGTTTCTCTTGCTAAGTCGTGGTTTAAACCTTGCAGTGTAGCTTCTGTAGTTCTGCTGGTGAAGTCTTCTGCAGATGTTAGTCTCTGACACATTCACACCTATCTCCTGGAGTGTGTTCCTGATCTGTGTGACAGTCGTTTTGGGGGTTTTCTTAATTATGGTGAGCATTCTTCTGTCATCCACTGTAGAAGTCTTCCTTGGTCTACCAGGCCGTTTGTGATTTGTGAGATCACCAGTGTTTTTCTTTTTTTGGATGATGAAGCCTAAGGTTTTGGATATGTTTATGAAAACATATTGTGGTGGAAGTCTAGGATTTACCACTCTGTACTTTTGCTCTTCGGAGGTAAGAATCAAGAAACAAGTCCTGAGTAGCCACAATATCTGAGTCCGGTATTTATTGCTTGCAAACAAGAGACAAGAGCGTAACAGCAGCCCAGCGTAGAACCGGGGTTCGTTCAGCACAAGTCTAAAGAGACAATGATCAGGTTTGTCTTTTATACAGTTTGAACATATTGCCAGGCGCCTACAAGGCTATCGGCTGATGGCCTTGTGCTTACCTGAGAAAGGGCGGGAGAGAATGAACAATGGGGAGGCTTTCTTATTGATTAATCGCCGTTCAACATTTCACACCTATCGGCAGGATGTGCCTGTCCCCCCATTATTGCTCTCTCCCTCCACTCCCTCAGAGATCACCGCTGTTCATATGGTAAATCATACAGTGCTTCTCAGAACAATGGCCATATAACTTTAGAGGTGTGGCAAGAGAAAATGTCATCACAGTAGTTACACAAGTTGTATCAGTCATATGAAAGTGTATAACCTGAAAATAGTTCTATGAATGTATTTTCCATAACAATATGTATGTATAAAAAGGATTGTAATTTCTAAATGGTGAAACCAATGTTAAAAAATGAAAACATTTCATTAAGTCTGAGAAGCGCTACTTTAACCTCATAGATTTTTTAAGACAAAATGCTTCCTCTTTCCAGTACTTATGGGGGGCACTGTATGACTGGATAGATGTGCTGTGGAACACATACTTCTTTTATGCTCCCTAGACTGTCACGCATTCACTCATGTTTGTAAGGCTGTCAAAAAAAGCTTATTCAATTGGTACTTTTGTGTTAAAGTAAGGCGGCTCCTGCAGGAATGTGTTTTTCATAATGTGAGCATAGGTATAAAGTATATTATGTAGAACAACAGACATGTCACTGTACATGTTATAGTATGTGTCGTATAATAATGTCAGCTCTATTTGAAGTTCCTGCTGACAAGTGACATACGTTTGCAACAGGTAGCAAAATCACTGCTCCGAGAGTTCAGGTGACCACTTCGACAACTAGCAACCGTGTTTCTTTCCATGTCGGTATGTAAAGTATAGTTACAGTACAGTTACTTAGAAAATATATATATTAATGTTCACTGGAAACCGTAACTGTTAGCTGTTTTAGCTAGCTGGTGGTTGACTAAGTAGAAAATGCATCTCTTTGACAGACGACAGGATGAAATATAACCTTCAACTCTCAACAGACCTTTTGTCAGTTATCACTGGTTGGTATACATATTATTACATATTACATATCACATTATTACAGATCACCCAAATATCAAATCATTTTGCCAGATATGATAGAAAGATGTTTTATTGAGCAGGGGTTTATGTTTTGAGTGGATGACAGCGGGCTGTGCTCCTCAGCTGAAAACGGAAGGTTTGTATGACCAAATCGATTGCATGCACTAACACAGTAGCAAGAATTCTCATGGGTAAACCACAACATCAAACATCATGCTTTGGCCAGCACATTCTACTCAGTTTAACTCAGTGGTAATACAGTACAGCATGCAAAGCTGGTATTGCATTGCTTTCCCCGTAAACAACCTACAGTATAAACTGTTTCCAATTAAGGAAGATCATCGAGTTTTAATCATGATACTGTTGCATAGTCATAAATTCTTCTGACACACTTTTGAACAGAAATGTTCAATTTTCAATTAAGTAAATCTGAGAGCACTGCCTTTTCTTTATTCTGTCTTTAAAACAAAAGTGTCCTAACTGGATGCAGTATTGGTTTTCCTAATCGACAGTGTTCAGGCATTTGACGTGGTTATAAGTGTTGTACGTGACATGGCAGCATATCAGCCACTCATTTATAGGGGGGGATTAGGGCATTTCCTGACTGCATGACAGTGGGCTTGTTTGATAAGACCCATTTTGAGCAGTTGCCAACCCGTGCTGACCAACGCCTTTCAATACCTGTTGCATGATGGATATAAAATCTTACTTCTCACAGACTGCATGAAGCAGCAGTCACCTTCATTGTGGGAGGCACTTTTCATTAGTAATCATGAATGTTTTCTTGACACATGTGAATCGAATTAGGAAAAGTCCTATATACAGTGATGTGTAGACTGTGGTAGGATATAAATAATTGTGGTATTTGAGAGATCTGATGTGTTCTTATGTTCAGTTGATGGTTGTGATATGTGGTGATTATTCAAAGACAATTCATAAGACAAGGATTTCAATAACCGCCATGTTGCCACCTCCATGTTTTCAAGCCGTGCAGTCAGAAATACACTTCATTGTCCAACTTGAGACTGCATAACTAGTTTGTAGCCCTATATTTCAAGTAGCTTGATGGCAATTAAACCTATTTTCAAATAATTTAACAGAAGATTTGATCACTGGGGAATGTATTTGTGGATAACACCTCTGGAAACCGGCTTCATCTGAGTGTCAGTATTCCCTGTGCTCGGTTTAGTTTCAATGACAAGACATCTCAGATACTCCCTGCCCTCTCATTTAGTTTGGGATTTCTTTTAGTTTGTGGCAAATCAAGTGGGCATCCATGGTGGATGCTGTTTAGGAACCCTTTTTTGGTTGCTTTGCAATCTTCAGTGGGCATCCCCATGGATGCCTTTAAGAACTCCCTTTGACCCGCTTTCTGTTGTTTGATTGT
Organism: Argentina silus; assembly: GCF_951799395.1. Classification (NCBI taxonomy): domain Eukaryota; kingdom Metazoa; phylum Chordata; class Actinopteri; order Argentiniformes; family Argentinidae; genus Argentina; species Argentina silus. The sequence continues at coordinate 29,542,077 of NC_139656.1, read as the reverse complement.
CAAGGTGTTTTTGTGTTAGTTCCCATTTTTGAGCAACCACATTTGTCTCAAGTGTTTGAGGTGGAACGTAACAATTGATTGTTACTGGGAGTCAAATCCTTTCTTTGTTGCATGTCATCTCAGTCCAGATTGATATTCAAATTCTTACAGAACTTGTCAGAAAGTATAGTAGCTCATTTTCTTGGTAAATGTATTTATTTTCATAGCTTTGCTATACTGTTTAACTACAGTACTTCCAATGAGGAATAGCTTAGTTAAAGGGGCAATCTGGGATTCAAATAATACCAAAGCAGTCTCCCTGACACTTTTTTGGTAAACAGCTGAGGGATGAGGCTGGAGAAATATAACCACACTCAAATTCATAGATGGAGCGATGCAAGGACTGACCATCCATGAGATCAAAATTAGCTACATGTTCAGAGTAGTACCCCCTTCCCTACCACCCCTCAGCCATCCATCTAAATCTAAACTTTTTACACTTGAATGGGTAGAGATGAGTAACTTAGGGTGTGTTGTAAGAACAGGAAGATAACTGTTTTATTCTGTGCAAAGGAAGTGGAGTGCCTGTCCATAGAAATGTTTGTATTAGCTGTAAGTGCTATGGGAGTATTGGAATAATGATTGGTTGGTGGTAATCCTTAAGGGATTCATAAAGATCCTTTGTTTGTCTTCTTGAGGGCAGTGAGGTCTTTAGAGGCACACTGTGGAAAGCGTGGATTACCGTGGAGGTACTGTATGCATACAGATGCATGTCAAGGACTTTCCTGCTGACTCTTGTAGGAGACATCTTACGAGGTTCTCTGAGTTTACTTTGAACCTCATACTCATCAAAAGCTGTCAACATTTGTAAAAGTAAGAGTTGAAAAAGAAATGGAGAAAAGCTAAAAAGAAAAAATACTACCAAATGATATTTGCATATTATTATCATCGGATTGCTCAAGGGTACGGATACATTCCAAGCATTCCAAAGTACATTTGTTTCAAATTCTATGATTCTTAATTCTGTGCCACAACTTGATTGATGACCTGACCAGACCATCACAATAAAACTTAAATTCTCCCAATTTAACTCTCTCTGCATCACTCTCTTTCACATAGAGGTCACAAAATGCCATGAAAAGTCACAAAACATGACCACCTCTTAAAACACTCACACTCGTTTGACACTACTAATTAGAAGTTTCTAGGGTGAATTTACCCCCTGCTGGGGTAACATGGCTTAGTAAGAGTTTTACAACCACCTTCATTGATTTGCAAATTATCTCATACTGGAGCCTGTCATCCCTTCGGGACAATTAGGGTGGTGAAACAAATGTGGGAAAGAGGCTGGAAATATCTGTCCTCTCCAGGGTGTGAGAGATCAAGAATGAGAAGTAAAGTAGACTGCAGTCAGGGGCTGACTCTTCTCTTTGTTCCTCTCTTAACCCTTTGCTGTTCTGCCTTCTGGACTGATTCTGTCCTCATTATAAAAGCTTACGGAGAGCCCCTGAAGCAAGTCAGCCGCCATAATCAAAACATGTCTTGGCCCGGCAGCCCTGAGGAAGTAACTTTTCCATTCCACGCACACCTAAAGATATATTTCAACATGTTATAATTTTTTTTGTTAGTAGGTTACTGGACCTTAGAATTGGTTTTGAATGTCACTTTAGTTTTCTCTGCTTTGATTTTTAAAGGTCATGAGATTTTCCTGGAGCTGATTTCAGATTTCAACTGTGGAAAAACACCAATGATGCAAGAGCTGTAAAATGTGAAGAAACGTCATATCAAATATTTAAAAACTAGGATGGGTTCAGCCATATCCATTGAGACATTGATATGTGCATCAACATTTTTGATGCCAAATTCTGTTACTCTTTATTTCACAGTCCACTAGCCTGGATATTCACTTCAAAATACATGATATGTTTGTTTGTTTTTGATTCATTAAAACAGTACAGTATGTACTATTTTGGTAACAATGCAATGACTACCATAGTGTCACCCATCATTGTATTTGGCAATACATGATATTCGTGACACAAGACTAATGCAAGGATTTTGTTTAAGCATTTTGTGTATATTATACGAAGCCAACTGTTTTGCTCTGTAATCTCACTATGATCCCTGAACAGCTTTTGCCATTATTTAGATTACTTCTATTCTCTGTTCAAGGCATTTCTATCAACAATGGAAATCTGGGAACAATGTGAGACAGAGGTAAAAAAAAATCTATTTGCCGATAGCTAATCTTTATCATTCACATGCCTCACCACTTTCTGTTTGGTCTTTAGGGACTGATCCATCCCCCAGCCTGCAACTGAGCTGGTCAGAAAATCCAATAAACCTGGGATTCGTTCTTCAAGCTCAACCCCCTCCTGCCCTCCCCTTCCCTCCCCTCCCCTCCCTCCTCCGCACAGGCCCTTCTATGCTGCTGTATTGCTAATACGTCCCCTTCAGGATCCCTTTAAGCTTAGCTCTTATTTTCAACTCAAATCCCACATAAACTTTGCCCAATGGGCAATCAATCCCGGAGCATCTCCACAGTTAGGCTCTTGTACTCACAGCAGGTATATTGTTAACTACAAGGTAGAGATCCATAGCCCATCTTACATGTGCTCCCTCATGCCTACTCTAACGACCACTTTGGCGATTTACAGCTATTTTAGCCCGCCCCAGTTTTAGCATAAGGTTAGTCATTAGAAAGGTGTACAAAGTGTCAGCTGTAAATACGACACCGCTACGTGAAATGAAGATGTTAAAATAAGTGATTTCTAGCAAACTTTACTTAGAGACCTCGCTCTCTTTTTCTCACGAAGATAACAATATAGCCAATAAAAAACTAAAACTAAGATTTGACAGAGTGCAAAGAGGGAATCCCAGGTGGAAATTCGGGAGGTGGATGCTAACTACTAATGTGCTTGACTGTGTGCCCCTTGATTAGCTCTACTTTAGACAAGCCAGCTTTGATTGTGTCAAAACAAGTCTTTCGGGGAGGATTACCTTGAGTACACCCCTGAACCACATTGACATAAGGAGGATTTCAAGTATGTCAGGAAGAAAAGCATTAATTGGCATAGACGTACAGATACAAGTGGTTTCGAGTCTACTCCATGTGAGTCAGCTTACCTCTACTCCCGTGGGTGCTCTGGAAACTTTCAGGATGATGTAAAATGGAGAAAACCAGATGAGTGAATGCATAGAAGTGTGCAGAGTGTAATTGACATTTGAACTCCCCGTCAGTTTGATTATGTTGCCATATCAAAAAGTGCCTTCTTATTACACAATATGTGTTGTTATGCACACTGTACTGTTAATACAGCGGGCGCCCAAGTGTTTTCACATTAGGTTTAAATAATTGAAATACCTTCGCTGCTGTGAAAGCCACATTCCCCAGGTAGTGTAGTAGTGTTTGTGTTGTTACACTTCCAAAATTACATTTATAACACTGATAATTATTTTATAGTAATTGCCACCGCCAAAAGGTGATAGAGTATAGCTTGATATGGCCCATCTGCTCCTGTGTGTGCATAAAGGCGCATAATCCTTTAAAAGGAGGAGTGTACAATATTGTGTGCAATAAGATCAACACAAAACTAGTGTTTGTATAGACTTAATTGTATATACTGTATTTATAATTCTATTCCATTACAAGTGCTACCATGCTATCATGAATGTCATTGAAGAAAATAAATCTAAGCTATTTTTGAGAAAAGTAAAGGCTGTGCAATCTTGCTAGTGTGTCTCTGGTTTGAATGAAGTTGGTTTTAGATCTCTGTATTGTATGGCTAAAATGCTATTGAAGTTGAAAAAAAGGTTGTGCAACATTGTACAAGTTTTTTCCATCATAATGAACTCAATCTCAGGTCAATTGAACGCACCGTTGAAGAGCTATTGAGATTTGAAGAGCCAAATGTCTGACCAATATCCAATGTTAAACTAACTTAAATATGAAACTTATGGTTTCTTAACCAGCTCTGTGTGTACCTTGTTGCATGCCCACGAACCCCACAGATCAGTGGGGTATAATAACAGATTAATACGGTGTCTCGTAACTGACAAGTATTGACCTGAATCAGGAATATTCATAAATAACTTGTTAATTAGTTGCTGGAAACATCTGGTCTTTTGGTTTATTTATCTCAATCAATATCAATTATATCAATTTTTGACCGCTGGTGGACCTCTTTGACCTCTTTGCTGGTGGACATCTTTGTCAAAGTAGTCATCCTCTACGCTTGATATTCTATTGGGAGTGAGGGGAGAATGTGACAATCAGCTTAAATTAAAATAAACCAAAAAGAACTGCAAATAGGCTCTGTCTGCAGTCAGTGAGCAGACCACTGAGGGGGAACCACAAATCTGCTCCAGGTTTTTAAATATAGATTTCACCCTGGAGGGTGTAACTGATAAATGTGACCTTGAATGAGTCATTAATTAGATTAATTTCACTCCAATCATGTCCTTTTGCAGACAGGACTGGCACAGGAGCAGCCCAGGAGTGAGGCCTCTCTGCTGCTGCTTCTTTCCTGTGGGGACACGGGGAGTAGGAAACACTACACAGCTCATTTCAGAGAGCAGTCTCAGGCCTTGGAGGAATGCCAAATTGTTTTGATAAAAAAAGAAGAAAAAAACCTAACAGTAATAATCTGATCTAATGTGCTGAGACCAATGAAATCACCACCAATCTGCTGAGATCTCATAATAAGTCTAGAGACAACATTGGTTTAACAATGGTTGGGACATGTGCAAATAAACTATTTGACAACATATAGTATGTCTAAATAGGGTGTATTTCCAAGATTGAACACAATTGTAACACACAGATCTTAAAGTGATAGCTCTCCCATATGATGACTTTTCCTGACCTTGGATGTTTTGAGAGTTTGGGATCAAATTTAGAAAATGTTTAGATAATGTTTAGAGTTTATCATATTACCTTGTACATTGTCTGTCAGCAGAGTAATGATGGTCCGAATCTGGCCTACATCGGTTTTCTACCGACATCCAGATGTGGCCCAAATCCAACTTTGTTTCCCGGACCAGAAGTGACTCTGGCTGCCATTCCTGAGCCTTTTCTTTGCCATGAAAATGCCAAACCTTGGCCAGCATGTGGATGTGGCCCAGGTACGACTTTTCCTGTTCCTGTTTGTATTATACCTGTCTTATTAAATCCACTTGCTTTACACTTACCTGCTTGTCCCTAGTCTGCATTTGGGTTCGGTCTCTGATTCGTGACAATCCATGCTTGAGTGATGATAGATCAAATTCTATTATCCGGTACTGCTGAGTCTGCCTACTAACCGTAGGAGGTCTAAAGCCAGGTCAACGTATGAATGATACCTATAGTTCTATCACAAGGAGAAACAGGGTCAGAGAGGAAAAGTATACTTCTTACATTTCCCCTAGTCACTAGTCTGAGGAGAGAGAGCCTTGAACCGCGCCTCCCTGTGCCCTCTTATCCTGACAGGTTAAGGTTTGGAACCCTGACCTGACAGTCAGTAACGAACAGGTTGAGGTTTGAGTTGTTGCTCTGCTTCGGTTGTTCCTTTTCCCGTTACTGCAGGGATTTTGAACAATAGGTTGAAATTAGATCATGGGCGGGTGTTGGCGGTGTAGCATCGCCAAGGGCTCTGAAGTAGGGGATAACCTGAGCAAGACCTAGTAAAAGGAAAACTGGGCAAGACAATATGCAGGAAACTGTCAGACAATATTAGACATTGTCTGTATCAGTGTACTGTAGCAGCAGTGCCAAAGCCATGTTTTATTTAGCTTCTGGGCGAATTATTGATTGACAGCTGTCATGTGAGGCAGAATATATTCAAAGAAATATGCCTTCTGAAGTTTTTGTCTCTGGTCTCCTTGGAGACTGTGCCTAAAAAATCCTGTCTTCCTTGAAGGCAATTAAACAGTTGTGCTTGATTTCCCATGTCACTTTACAATCTGGGGATCCAGATGTTGAGCAAAGCCTCTGTAGCAAAGTCAGAAACTAAATAAATATTTACCATATCTAAGCCCTTGGTGCAGTGATGCCACATGTTTAAAATGACTGCAGGCAGGGGTGCCGGATATGTATGTAATGGGGAAGTGGTATGCTGCAGAACTTGCCTTGACCTTGTCTTGATTCATCTAATTTAAGGCATGTTAGATCATGTTGTTTAGAATATAGAGCTGTGAATTGCTTAAAGGCCAACATTAGTCATTCTGACTTGTTTTAGCTGATATATGACATCCTGGTGCTGCACAATGTTATTGCACAATGATTCAAGTCAGAAAATTGCCATTTAGGTCAACGTATGTGTATTTTGGGTGATATATTCTATTGTCTTAGCTCCTCCCAAAACGATTTCCCAAGTGCTGTGATGTATGACATTTCATACAGCAACGGAGCTCTGAAATGTAACATGGCTGTTTGTAAAGTTAGTGCCCAGAAGTCAAATATAACCCTCCAAACCCCACTCACCGGCTTTTTTTGCAACTGAGTCTGAAGTGGGAAACATCGATTCTGCCCCCCTTTCTTCAAATCACCCGTCCTTTGAAGGGCAATACAAATGATTGTAATCACTTCGTGAAGTTGGAATGTGTTGAGGCTGAGGTGTCATACTGATTGTTTCTCTTGCAAAAAGCTCCTAATTTAAATACTGTAGTTGGAAGTCGGGTATAAAACAGAAGGAGAGCACAGACTCATTCTCTTTCTTTGTCATGGTGTGTGGTCTCAGCTGAACCTGTGAGTACTGTAAAAGTGACATTTCTCTAGGTCACTCTCTCTACCTCTCTTCCTATCTATCATTTACCATTGAGGGTAGAATGTAAAAAATGTTTATTTAAGTATTTGCCTTGTAATAATTGTATACGTTTACAGTATTATTAAAGCTATGAAGAATTTGCCTTGTAATAGTTGTAGAGGTTTACAGTATTATAAAAGCCTCATTTGATTCATTCTAACATGACCATTCTTACACTAATCAGCACAAACTCAACAATTCTTTGCACAGTGTTAATTAAATTACTTGGAATCAGATTATTAATATTAAGATATGCTTTGCTATTAGCATTACAGCCAAATTTCATTTACATTACATTTACATTTATGACATTTAGCAGACGCCTTTATCCAAAGCGACTTACAACAATACATTTGTTTAAGTAAGTGAATCATCTATCCAACGGTCATCATAAGACAAAGTAATCAATGCTCACACCAGGGGCCATTGGCAGTCGTAATGCCAGTAGGCTAATTAAAAAAAATATATATTTTATTAGCAGGAGAGAACTTGTACAGGGGAGTAGCAGGGGAGAAGAGGTCTCGGGGTTAGGGTTAGTATAGGGGGGGTAGTGAGGGTGAAGCGGTCTTTAAGAGGGACTGTTAAAATGTAGCTTGAAGAGATGAGATTTTAATCTACGGCGGAAGATCGGAAGTGACTCTGCAGTCCTGACAGCAGTGGGAAGCTCATTCCACCAGCGGGGCGTCAGGACAGTGAAAAGCCGTGACCGAGTAGCGCGGCCACTGCATCCACGTAGAGGCGGCGGTGCCAGGCGGGCAGCCGAGGTGGACGAGCGGAGTGATCTTGCAGGGGTTTGGGGGCTAACCATTGCTTGCAAGTAGGGAGGGGCTGTTCCCTTTGCCGCCTGGTAGGCAAGCACCAGGGTCTTGAATTTGATGCGACCAGGGTCTTGAATTTGATGCGAAATTTCTTTGCCAAACCTCCATATTGTAACTGCCATCCTATAAGCCCCTACAAGTCAAACAATCTTTCGAAACATTTTTTATTGAGAATTTCTCTTAGCTATATCTGCCGTTACTTTCCCAAATAGCTCTGTGAATGACTAACATCACCATTCTGTGCTTCCATTCCTTGAGTATGTTTTTCAAAAAAAGCCAGGAAGCAAATCTGGCTGACGTAGGCTTTTAACCCCCACCCCCCCTACAATCCTGTGACGGCCCTTTCTTATCCTTGGCTTGGTGCTTTTTATGTTCAGCAGAGGTAAATCGACCATCATACAGCATGTGCTGTATAGGTTATTCCATTCATCAAAATGTCACTGCTGATGGTATGTTAAATTAGCCATGCAGTTTTCCTTCTCTGGCCCTTTGCTAACAAAGCTTCCTCCGGGGGAAGACAGAGTTCCTGAGGTCCACCACTCAATGCAACCACCCAGGGGATCTCATTTGGTTTGGGCTCATGTTTATCACATGACATAACCAAATCCGATCCCTGTGAAGCCTTACTTACCTTACTGTTTGTTAAGAGGGGTGCATCTGGTACGGTGTTACCACTCCCAAATCCATAGACCAAGCCATGGAAGCAAGGAACAACATACCATGAGATTGACATATTTGTTTGTCTACAAACTCCTCAATGAAAACATAAACATAAATAATTGGTTATATTGATTAGACATAGACTGAAACAATTGTACTAAGCTCATTAAGGTACTGTAAGTCATATTCTTCCAATATAATTTTTTACATTTTAAAATAATTTGAGGTGACTGAATCTTGTTCACATTTGTGCATTTTTGAGCAGTGCCTTTATCCTCCACATCACAAAGATTCATTGTTGAAGAAGCTTGAGGCTTCGTAGAACAATGAAAAATAAAGTGGACACTATCCTAATACACCTGACATGTGCACCTGACACTGATAGATGATTGTGTCCAGTTTGACTTTTACTAATTGTTTTACATCTAACCTTTACTGTGGCGCAGGGTCAAAATAAACAGTTGTTTTGAAGTTTAATTAAGTCAGTTCCCAGGACAAATTGACTGCATGACTGACAGGCAAAGGCTATTTAGCTACAGGCAACGGTAATTGGAGTGAAGTGGTAGAGTGAAAGGTGTTAAGATGCTTGTCATTTTAAAATCACTCAGTAATTACAGAATTAGAACAAAATGCATGAAAGCCATTGTGTCACAAGAATGACATGCTATGACCATGATTTATAACCATGCTTATTAACAATACAATTAAAGTATTCTTCTACAATACAAGTGAGGTGAGAGGATTAAAAGTATTACGGCTAAGCACAGTCATGACACGATACTTCAGAAGCATTAGATAAGAAGCTAATGCATTCATAAGAGACAAATGAAAGCAGGTGAGATAAAAAGCAATGCTTTGATTTTGAACATTGATTGACTGAGCTTTGAGAAAATACCCACACAACTTTCAATTGACCTTTTTTCTCAAACAATATTCCTGGTTTTAGTATTTCAAGACAGTGATTATTAAGAATAATTAAGAAGAAAAGGTTTATGAATATTACATTGAAATTAAATCTAATCAAAGTTTATTTATCATATGCACAGCTGTAAATGGTACAATGAGGTGCAGTCCAGTGAAATACAAAGATAGGAATCAAATTAATAGAGTAATAACAATACAATACACAACATACAATCAATAGTAATAACAGTCATACAACTACTGTAGCCTTGGAATGGTGGAATATATTTATACTATTTATCTGTATATACACCACCATGCCAAGGCTATACTCGACATGTCCAAAGATCAGAAATCAAGAGACCTTGGGCAAAGATACCTTTAGCGACAGTCTCATAGTCTGGTTACCATGAGCTAAAAGGACTGCTTGTTTAGCTACTTGCATATTCACTGAGGTTGCTTTGGAATCTACCCTTGCATGTTAAAATGTCCTCTTGCCCTAACCCTAACCCTAACCCAATGATTTAAATACACTGAAACTGTTTTTACAAATACCAATAGTCATTCGATCCCTGAGAGAGATTAAATTGAGATTGTTCTCTTGACAACACTTTGGATTACAATGTCATCATTACAGGGTAGGTACAGAATGATAACATGAATTGACTCTCTAAGCAACTGCACTTCCCAATACATTCTCCAATGCTCTACACAGAAACAAATAATGAGAGCATAACCTCATGACTGTATTTCATACTAGCATTTTACAGGGTATCTACATACTGTAGGTTACTCTATTGTCATAACCCATGGTGTATGGCCTATGTAATATAACATGTGTCCATAGTTGATTTTGGTCACACATGAGATATGACATAGATTGACTGCTCCCAACGGTGCAGTGAGTCAGCTGGACTGGGACTTGGCTGGGACTGGTCTTGGGACTGGGCTGGGACTGGGACTTGGCTGGGACTGGGCTTGGGACTGGGCTGGGACTGGGACTTGGCTGGGACTGGTCTTGGGACTGGACTAGGCTTGGGAGTGGGCTGGGACTGGGTTTGGGACTGGACTAGGCTTGGGAGTGGGCTGGGACTGGTCTTGGGACTGGACTAGGCTTGGGAGTGGGCTGGGACTGGGCTTGGGACTGGACTAGGCTTGGGAGTGGGCTGGGACTGGGCTTGGGACTGGACTAGGCTTGGGACTGTGCTGGAACTGTGCTGGGGCTGTGTCTTCTTTTAGTTCTATACTCCAACAGTTTGGATTTGAAATCACACAATTACTATGGGGTCAAAGTAGAGATCTCAGCTTTAATTCAATGTTATTGTTTTGGGACTGGGCTGGAACTGTGCTGGGACTGGGCTGAGACTGGGCTTGGGAGTGGGCTTGGACTGGGCTTGGGAGTGGGCTGGGGCTGTGTTGGGACTAGGACTGGGCTTGGACTGGGCTTGGGAGTGGACTGGATCTGTACTGGGACTGGGCTGGAACTGTGCTGAGACTGTGCTGGGACTGAGCCAAAGGGTTGTAATTTCCAAATGGTGAAACCAATTTTGAAAACATTGAAGCTGAGAATCTCTACTAATTACTCATAGTAATTGTTTGTATCTTTGTAAACAAACAAAACAAAAACGTAAAATAGGTATGTAAAGGCCAGTGCTTGACCTCAACACCAACAGTGCTCTTCACTAAACCTTCTTTATCATCAATTTATCCACCGTTTATCCATTCAGCCACTACATACTGGACCTTTAACTAGGCTTCACATACATAGTCTTCCTTTAAATTAGTTTGGACACACATGAGTTTACTTTACAGTACTTATAAGGAATGGACATCTGATCTCAATTGTTGCCTCCAGCACACATGATTGAATGAAATTATGACAATTACATATCAGCAGCAAATTAACCACAGCCCAATCTATTTGTTAAGGTCAGCCGCAATCAATTCCAACTTCCACATTGATACTCTCAACATTTGATTGACTCTACTCTACTCGAGGTTATCACAATCCCCCCCCCCCCCCCCCCCCCAAAAAAAATGATAATTTGATCAATGATAATGTGTCCATCTGCTTATCACATAAAGATTTACAAAATCATAATGTAGCACTCCCATCTGAAACAAACATCTGCTGTTTATCAAACTCTGCCACTGGCTGAAAAAATTGATATTTTATCATTCCAGAGAGCGGTTTTCATTTGATCATTAATGACAGGCTAGTCTCCTACTCAAATCGTGTACCTATACATGATAGGACCTGTCCCAACTGCGTGTGCTGGTTGATGCTTCTGGCTATACTGGCTGGTGAATATGGAAGGCGAAACACCATATACAGTAAGGAGGCTGGAGGCGGTAACAGCTTGCCTTGCAACCCACACATAGCTGGTTCGAATCACGCTATGAACAACAATATTTGCTAATTAATTGTTGCTAACGGTTTTCTAATGCCTTCCCCTGACAACTTACCCTTACCATAACCACTCAGTTAATGCCTAATACTGCCTAACCGCCACACAATTTTCAAAGTTAATCAAAATGAAGTTCTTACGTTACACAAATTCACTTTAGCTTTAATTTAAAAAATCTCTCTAATATGTCAACCAGGACATGCAATTGGGAATGGGTACTATTGTGTATAGGTACACAATTTAATTAGGAGACCGTGTTGCTTAATGAAGATCCGAGTTGTAGCCTGTGCCCACCAGCGACATTTGGACATCCTGATGGTGGGAGGAGAAGGAAAAAGTAGCTTCGCTCAAAGTTTTGTGGCGCATACTGTACCATCCATCTGCTAGTTTTGTTGAAAGCTCTTAAAATATTCCTAATTGCCACGTTTCCAAAATGGAAATCTGTTGATCTTGACTCCGTGCAATCTGGTGGGGTTACATCACCCCGAAGATATTTCATGTTTCAGTTCCATGATGTCTCGGTATAGAGCTTCCCAATCATGATCTACCAGTCAGCAGTATAGATATGCTTCACTAAGTCCATTTGTGCTTATGTAAATGATCAATTCTAAAAGTTAATTTTGGCCCTTAATCCTTCAACAGTTGTCTTTGGAAATGCAAAGCTGTGTCTACATTGTTGAATGGACTCCAACTCTTCTTAATCTGTCCTAAGGCTCATGCTGTTACAAGCACTCTGTTTCTATGACAACAGTGCGCACACACACACACACACACACACACACACACACACACACACTATTGACACATGCACCAATGTCAAAGCTCACTCCCTCCTGTGTTAGCCCTGCTTTTGAGCAGTGGGATGTCTCAGCAAAGGGCTGCAGCACTCTCATGGTTATCTCACAGATGTTGACTGTTGACCGATGGTGTGATACAGTATGCACAGTATTTCTGTAGACAAAGCCACTGCTTTATCAGTACCTTTTCATCAAATGGCACAGCTGGTAACACTTTCTGTTGAAGAGGATTGGCCTGGACGCTCTAACAGATAAAAGTAACAATCTTGGATGGAATAAACGTCAAAAGACACTACATACTGTACCAATGGAGGAATTCCAAACACAGAGACTTGTATTCCCATTGCTCTATGCACACAACAGCTGAAAGAGGTTTTTAATTATCATCTTCAAGGGATTACATTGTAGGAAGATGCCAATTGCATTACCCCTATGACTGAGTCAGAAGCACCACACACAGACAGGGCCATTACAATTAAACTGCTATTGTTAAAAGATAATTAGAGTATTAACTGTGTTACTTATAATGATGATTTGATCCAGTACTGATGAATTGAACATTGAAAATCAATTATTTTATCATTATTTTTGTCAGTCGTATTAGCTGGGTAAAGTATCTCAATGTATGTCCAGCTGGTTAGATGTAGCCATGATGTAGTCTTGTGTAGCCATACCTCCAAATCATGCTGTTCTTATGCCTCCTTTGGAGGTATCAATCTGGTATGGATTGAACTTGATGGAGCGATGGGAGAATGTGCTCGCAATTTCATTGGCTGTTACATACCAAGAACCCTCCCTCCATATGCCCGTAGCATGGTTGCTTGTCATCTTTTCCATCTGGGTAGGACTATTTTGCAGAGAGTTGTTGCCTATGCTAACTTACAACATTGAAGAAAATGGAAGAAAACGGAGCTCTGCCGAAGCTAGCTGTTTGATTGGTTTCACATGCCAAAAGGCGTCACTCATTTCAAACAGGGTTCCACTCCTTTGTAGCCACTTTCTGTAAAGGATTTCCCCAGGGTAGCAAGGTTAGCCATGACCCAACACTTCAGAGTGAAAAAGTAGCAGACTAATGCGAGGGTGTGGCAAACAAAGGGCCTTAGTGACATTTTGGGCCAAAATGAGTTATACATACTATATATATATATATATATATATATATATATATATATATATATATATATATATATATATATATATATATATATATATATATATATATATTTGAGGGCTTGTCACGTGAAGCCCCTAAGTGAGGGGTGCCCACACTTTTTCGGCTTGCGAGCTACTTTCAAAACGACCAGGTCAAAATGATCAACCTACATTAAAAAAATGGTAAATATATATTGCGAAATATATACATGCGAATGGATGGTGACACGTGACCCGTAGAAGAGAAGCGATCTCAGACTGGCCGCATTGTACGTCAATCAAGTGGCGGACTCGCACCGGCTCAATTGCCTCGTACCGCTGAAGCACAAATGTCCGTCGTAAAAAAAAAAATGTTTTAATGTCATGCGATCGACCTGCACTACTCTCGCGATCGACCGGTCGATCGTAATCGACGTATTGGGCACCCCTGCCCTAAGTGATATTTTCCAATCAAAAGCTTTCTATTGATATATATGTATATATGTATATATCAATAGAAAGCTTTTGATTGGAAAATGCCACTTAGGGGCTTCACGTGACAAGCCCACAAATTATATGAGATATACAGTGCTTATAGAAAGTCATCATACCCCTTTGAAATAGTTACTATATTTGTCGTACAGCCTGAAATCAAAACCCATTAAAAAAAACTTTTTCCACCGTTAGCCATACAACATCAAACTAATTTATAAAAAAAATGAAAAACAAGAATAACAGGGTTGGAAAAGTTATCAGTCCCCTGATTTAATACTTTGTAGAGCCACCTTTTGCTGCAATTACAGCCATCAATCTGTTTGTATATGTCTCTACTAGCTTTGCACACCAAGATTGGAGAATATTTGCCCATTCTTCCTTGCAGAATTGTTCGAGTTCAGTCAAATTCCGTGATGAGTGGCGATAGACTGCTCTCTTCAAGTCCATCCACAGATTTTCTATCGGATTTAAGTCAGGGCTCTGACTTGGCCACTCAAGGACATTCACCTTTCTATCCTTAAGCCACTGCGTTGTTCTTTTGGCGGTAAATGACCTGCCCATCTTCAGCTGTCAAGCAGAGGGACGCAGGTTGTCCTCAAGAATTTGAGTGTACTTGGCAGCATCCATTTCCCCTTCAATCCTGACCAATTGCCCAGTCCTCGCTGAAGAGAAACATCCCCACAACAAAATGTTGCCACCACCATGCTTCACAGTCGGAGGGATAGCTAAAGCCTTCAAAATCTTTTTGTAGCCTTCACCTAACTTGTGCCTTCCTACAACTTTATCCCGGAGGCCTTTTGAAAGTACTTTTCCAACCACGGTGAATTATTTGCAGAACCATGCCCTTCTAGTAGTGCAATCCTTAAGAAACAGCTGGTTTTATTCTGAAGTAATCAAAACCACTACAATTGATGTCAGGTGGGGGGCAATTAGCCTGGTGTTTGATCTGGAACTTGATTGGTTGCACCTGAGCAAGTTTATAATGGTATACTCTAAGGGGCTGATCACTTAACCAAACCAGGTATTTCACTAATTAATTTTTAATAATTGTCCAGAATTTTTAAAATGTTTATTTTCACTTTGATGATGAGGGCTATAATGTGTACATACAGCTCAAAAAAGTTAGATTTGATTTATTTTAATTTCCAGGGTGTAATGTGACAAAAGGTAAAGATTTCACAGGGTATGATGACTTTCTATAGGCACTGTAGAGTAGAGCTTAGATACAGTCCATTTGTGTTCAAAACAAACCATATGTGTTCCCTGGATGCACATACAGTATTAAGCAGCATGTGGGAGCATTTGGGGTCCAGGGAGCTGTGAAACACTATGGCTGTGTTGCCATTTAAGATGGCCATGAATACCAATTAAATTATCTCCTCTCAAGATGGGAGAGAATCTCCCTGAAAATATGTCATATCTTTATTTGCGTTCTCTGCTTGCAGGGGCAAAAAAGATTATTCAAAATGTTTGCCTGTGGAACTTCCTCTTATGACATTTTGTTCCTTGGGCCAAGGTTGAAAATGTATACCTTAACCCAATCCATTGCATTTATCCTCACCGTAACTTATTTGGACTTTGCTGCTGTCCCCTGACTCATACTGTACCTTATCTCTAACCACCAACCCGAGATGGATAATATCTCTATATATGGAGGGGGTGGTCACATGTGCCTGTGTGTTCTGTTCCCCATAGGATGGATTCCAAGCTATGTTTAGAGGATAAATCATCATATTGAAGGCAGCAATCTGCATCATTATGTGACAAAGACAGAACTAAAAGTTGTATCAGTGACATTGTTACATTACACATGATCATCCCTACAGTATGTCTTTTGGGTGTTGTTTGATTGGATCACTATATGGGAATACATGTGTGCAGAAAATGGTGGTGCTTGAAATCGAATATAAACAAAAAGTCTGTAGAAGATCTGCCGTGATCCTCACTAAAAATGAAAGCTCGTCACAAGGGAAACATAATTAGCCCTCCCCAAAACGGAGGCAGCGGCAGGTGTGAGGGCGTCTTTGAAGACAAACAAAAAATCTCTTCCCCTGACATTTATCTGCAACGAAACCCCCCCGGGTGTCACCAAAAGATGATCTGAGTCTATTTACGACGCCTCTTGAGTCTTGTGGGGAGAAGGAAGATGAGTGGGCCGCAGATGAAACAGCGTCCTGACAGACTATGGCACGAAGACAGGAGATCTAACACATTGCAATATGCATATACTGTACAATATTGTAAGTTGATCCAAGTGGTTTGATAACATCAAATAGCTCATTTGGAAATATTATTTTAGAGAAACATGTTTAAGGTGATCTTAACCCCATAACATATAACATAACATAAAGTTATACGGTATGCAGTTAATCAAGTTCTAATGTAGCTAATCACTTGACTTGGTTCTCCTCAAATATCTAATAATACTCACCAGCACTGAAATGACACGGTCAAGGCAGTCACTAGATATGCTTATACTTATGATTTATCTATCATATGGTCTTCTCATATGGTCTTATAATATATGTGCATTTACAGGCCCTGTATGCCAATGTTTAAGCCAGCAACAAAAAGGACAGCTTCCATGACTAGTTGAGAAAAACCTTTTACTCTCACATTGCAGACACACACAGATCACAGACTGGCCACATATAAATTATGTATGATTGCAGGTCAGAACACTTGTGGTTCGAACACTTCAATCAGTGAATGACAACCACTGCTTACAGAATTAAAGTGTGACATATTTCTGATCATTACAATTATTTAACATTTTACGAACATGTATCATACCAATGGTATTAAATGTGAATACCTGTTTTTAGCATTAAAGTGCAATACAGTATCACACAATAGTGGTTTTTAATAGTGACCGTTTTGTGGTAAGCTCTTTACTTGATTCTGCCAGACGACATCCATTAGCCTATTTCGCCAGCCCAGAATGATTGCCTTAAACACACTGAAAAGACCCTAGATTACTGTGATTTGTCTACTTTTTAGCAATTAGCAGTAGAGTAATTATCATTGTAGAGATGCCATGCTGGTGCAATAATGAATGCTCCAGCAGCTTCATCTGATTTGAGCGGCTAGCCAATTAGGCAATCATGGTGACAGGTTGGAACAGTACACTACAGCTGTCTGGCACCTCGCCTTGGCTGTGTCCAGCTACAACTGCATTTGTCCCACTGAATTCAGACATTCCAGAGGCCACCTAGACCTTTTCGGTAACACTTTACTTAAAGTACAGTTAAAATGTGTTTATAATGCATTGTAAAACTGGGTATAAGCATGTGTAACTGCATTATATTTTATACCATCTTATAATGATCCTCAGCTACTATATCAGACATTTTCCATTGATCATATTGATGGCAACCAAGATGGCGGCGCGTGTACAACGCGAGGCCCCGTGTCTCATCAGATTATGCAATTTAGTAATTATTTGCCTACTAGTTTCAAGTCTGTTCACTCAGTATAGCCTTGCGTACACTTCATATATCAGCTTCCCCAAGAGATCGCCAAAACACCCCGGTCCAGTGCTCCAACTGCTCCGGCAGCATGATGGTAAACATCGACACGGACGGCGCTGGGGTCTCCGGGCTCGGCTGCAGCGAAAGGAGGGACAGTTAAGATGTAGCCTGATGAGATCGGTCTTCAATCTACGGCAGAAGATAGGTAGTGACCCTGTAGTCCTGACAACAGTGGGAAGCTCGTTCCACCAGCGGGGTGCCAAGACAGTGAAAAAGCCATGACCAAGTAACGCGACTGCTGCATCCACATAGAGGCGGTGATGCCAGGTGGCCAGCCGAGGTGGAAGAGCGGAGTGATTGGGCAAGGGTTTGGGGGCTGACCATTGCTTGCAAGTAGGGAGGGGCTGTTCCCTTTGCCGCCTGGTAGGCGAGCACCAGGGTCATGAATCTGATGAAAGCTGTTACCGGGAGCCAGTGAAGGGTGCGAAGGAGGGGGGTGACATGGGAAAATTTGGGGAGATTGAACACCAGACGGGCGGCAGCATTATAAGGCATTATCAAGTGATACATGAATAGCCTATAATGCACTACTCCTGTTACCACATCTTCCTCCTATGTGTTTTCATCTAGTTGAAAGCAGTGTTGTGGTGTCCCAACAAAATGCAGTGTCACTGACAGTAGTGATGCTCTAAGTTGTATACGGCCTTTCTCATCACATACATGAAATGACTGCATTTTAGTCCCACCTCTCATGATTTTGAATGAACATCGGCATGCTACGTTAAACAAGTCCATGTAAAGCTTTTCTTTTGCATAACGGCTTTGCATAACGGTACACCTTTCAATGCTCTGATGCTTACTGATCCAATTAACCTGAAACTGAACTGTTTGTTGCCCTGTAAAAAATTCAACAGTGGTTCCCTCTGCAGTATGACATTATGTTGCATCAATCAAACCGGGGGTTTCACGTGCCAACATCACCTCTGCAACTCATCATTTAGGCCACGGCTTGTCCTTTTGAGCAGCGTTAAAAGCATTAAATATGAAGTGAGCTGCTGGGGCATCCTATGTAATTGCCCTCTGCTCTTCTCCGCCAAGTCAGCAAGCAATAAAGAACATTGACATATAAAGGAAGGTGGGAGGGTACCTGCTTACAGGGCCACTTAAGATTATGGAAATAATGATTTCACCCATGTTATATCCCCTGTGACATTGCGGTCATTAAATTCATGCATTTAATGGCTAGACATTTGAGGGAATTACTCGAGCAAAATGCAATTATTCAGGTGAAATAATCTCCCTATAATCAGAGGTGATTAATGGAATTGTCATGGTGAGACAATTTGGGATATTTGACAAACTCAAAGGCAAGCAGAAAGGGACTATTCCGTTTTAGAGACAATAATGGTGTTTACAGTATCTGTGCACTGAAAATCATAGTTTTAGAAGCTCATATTCTGACGAATCATACTTAATACATACACTCACTGAGCACTTTATTAGAAACACCTGTACACCTTCACATGGTGGAGGTGGTGTAATGGTGTGGGGAATGTTTTCTTGGCACATTTTAGGCCTGTTAATACCAATCAATCATCGCTTGAATGCCACAGCCTATTTGAGTATTGTTGCTGACCAAGTGCATCCCTTCATGCCCACAATTTACCCAGTGCTCAGTGAGTGTACATCATAGTTCTGACTCCTCCCTCTCTTGTATGTGTTGCTATAGCATAAATGTGAGAGAAAGCGGATGCAAAAATATAACTTTAAACTAGAATCTAAAACTCGTTGCGGTTACCTGAAGAAAATTGATGCCACCTCATCATTCATTCAATAAAACATCTTTGATTTGTTCAAGACATGGCTAGATTTACGATGTACTGTAAAGATAGCTTGCTAGCTAGCTACATATACACTCACCAAACACTTTATTAGGAACACTATACTAATACTGGGGAGTGCCTCCCTTTGCTCTCAAAACAGCCTCAGTTCTTTGTGGCATTGATTCCACAAGATGTTGGAAACATCCCTTTGAGACCAGATCCTCTGGTCCATGATAACATAGTTGCATCACGCAATTCCTGCAGATTTTTCTTGTGCACTTTGAAGCTGTGAATCTCCTATTCTACCACATCCCAAATGTGTTCTATTGGATTCAGATCTGGTGACTGGGAAGGCCACTGAAGAACACTGAACTCATTGTCATGTTCATGAAACCAGTTTGAGACGACTTTTGCTGTGTGACATGGTGCATTATCATGCTGGAAGTAGCCATTAGAAGATGGATAAATTGTGGCCATGAAGGGATGCACATCATCAGCAACAATACTCAAATAGGCTGTGGCATTCACGCGATGATTGATTGGTATTAAAGAGTGCCAAGAAAACATTTCCCACACCATCACACTACCTCCACCATGAGAAGGTGTACAGGTGTTCCTAATAAAGTGTTCAGTGAATGTATGTTGGTGTAGGATTCCTCGCTAGGTAATCTAAATTAGCTAGCTAGCTAACTTAGCAATCAAACAAGGCCCTGCCCCGTCCTGGCACTAGTGGCCAGATGAAAAATAAGTGCACACAAAAGGTGCAATTTCCAATACATTTCATATGGATATCTTCTTTAGGGGAAATGAAAGCAGTGCACAGATACTTTAAAACTGCAGTATTACCATGAGTCATCACATAATCAATTTGCCTGCTAAGATATTGTAGGTTAAACACTGGCAAACAATTGAAGATTTAATCATAGCACCTAGACATTCTAGATTTAGAATAGTAGTTCTATGGACTTGCTATCTTAAGAGATCCTCTGACCAGGTGATCACAGCAGTAATTAGTCTTCTAGGGATTGGAAGTTTATATACAAGTGATGGTCAGAAAAGTTAAACCTGGAAGGCATGACACCAGGTAACGTAACCTTGGAGCGCAGTATGATGAAAACCAAAACAGTCAGTGAAGCCAACATCATATACAGTATGAGCATATACAGACCTGAGCATGACTGGACTTAATTCTGTTTCATCTTCTAAATAACATGTCACAGTCCGTCATGTTACAGTAATTCAAAAGCCTCAAGCCTCTATCATGAAAGTAATCCACTTTGGGTATGAATTGAAGTGGAAATTCACTCTTAGAGGACAATGGAAATCAAATAAAAAAATAAAAAATAAACTTCTTTCAATCTGGGATTCAAAAAACAACAAAGCAGTCATCCTGACACTTGTTTTGGGTAAACAGCTAAGGGATAGAGCTGGAGAAATATTACCACTCTCAAAATT
This sequence comes from Argentina silus, assembly GCF_951799395.1. Taxonomy (NCBI): domain Eukaryota; kingdom Metazoa; phylum Chordata; class Actinopteri; order Argentiniformes; family Argentinidae; genus Argentina; species Argentina silus. The sequence continues at coordinate 29,521,356 of NC_139656.1, read as the reverse complement.
AGGACTATGGATGCAAGGACTGCTTATATTTTGGGTTCTGATGGGGTAAGACTAAGCTCAAGAGGCAAGTTATATTATTCAAGAATCAATGGCTGTATATCATTAATTTAAAAGTCTAAAATGGATGTACCAATCCCAGATTGCCCCTTAAGGCGAGGATCACGGCAGGAAGGTGTCCATACAAATTCTTAGAACTTCTTGCTGTTCAGCTTATTCTTCAGAATCAGTTTGGAATGCACATGTGATATGTGATACTGAAGTGAAGACAATCTGTCATTTTATTTTGAGATATAAAAGAAAACCCACTCGCAATGCATCTCAGAATCAGCACTATGATTGCTATGTTGTCAAAGGCGGTCTATAGAACATGGTAGACACCATGCATAGCATTAATTCACTGAAGATTTCATTGATTAAATGCCCTTGAGACAACAGAGAGAGGGGGCTAAGGAAAGAAGAGATGGAGAGACAGAGAGAGAGAGAGAGAGAGAGAGAGAGAGAGAGAAAGAGAAAAGAGAGAGTGAGAAAAAAATAGAGAGATATTGTAGCATCAGTGTGTATAGTGAGAGGAGACAATCCACACAGGGTAGACAGAGAGAGAGAGAGAGAGAGAGACAGAGAGAGAGAGACAGAGAGAGAGGGCTATACAATAGGCTGAGAGGAGGAGAGCTGGTCACCATGGAAACAGCACTGAGAGTTTCAACAGTGAAGGTTGCAATAGCAAAACTCCTGACTAAGAATGACTGCAGCGTTTAAGGCGATCTCTAAAAGCCTCCATATGGGGAAGTTAACTATTATGGCTGACAATAGAGGCCAAGAATGTCAAGATTGAAAAAGAGGGAGAAGTTGTCTAAATAAAACATTGTGTTTATACAATCGTGATATTGTGTCTTTCTTTTTTGTGCATACACATTCATTACCTTTCTGGATACGAGGTATCCAGATGCACAGGTGTGTTTCCAACATAGGTTAACCTTTGTTAAGCCTCCTTGTGGTTCGGGACTCTCTTTTCTTGCACCATTTTGCCCAGTCACGGTGCTATACATCAGTGGCCGTGGATTTAAATGTGCACGTCAACCAGGGACTGAGGGTGCATTCATGACCAACTCGGTAACATTCCTTTGACCAACTCTGTAACATTCCTCGGTAACATTCAAGTGATTTGAGGTCGGAACCTCGAAACAACATTAGAGTTGCCTGCAGGTGATGGCTAACGTTGGCCAGTTATAACAACTTTAACTTTTAATTTTGCAACTCTCCAAAACGTATCTCATGCAAGTAAACAATCTTCAGTGTGCATTCAACAGCTTAGAAAAACATTGTTGTTGTTATATTTCCAATTATTATTAGTTAAGCTTCTGAATATCCTGCCATGCTCACAGTTACTTTCTTGTTGACATGAGGTCACAGAACAACAAGTCGAATATACTAAGTCGCGGACTTGTATCCCCCAGAACACTTTGTGCTTGATGAAGAGCAATAATATGAGGGAACATAGCCAGTCCAGGAAGCGCAACACAATGCAAAGTGGCTAGCTAACTCTAAAGCCTACAGTTGAGACAGTACACATTAATACAACATACAGTTTCTTTCATGTGTCTACAGTGTTTGGTTGAGTTACACACGTCATATGGGGACATTATATATTACGTCTACGTTACACTCGTTTTGTAGAACCGTTGGAGCATGTTAAATACATTCTGCAATTCTGACTTCCGCGATCCTGAGTTCTGGGCTCATTCTTGACACTATATGTGCACAGCATGTGTGCACTTAAATCCATACCCTCTGTGACATACCGCCCACTAGGAGAAATTGTGTATAAAGAGAGAGTCCCTCGTATGCTATCAATTTATCTCATGATATATATATTAAGTCAAATCAAATTAAGTGAGGATTCAAATATAACAACACAACAGGTGTTCCCCAACACATCTGTTTTGAAACAACAACATTTATGATGCCAGGGTCGCTTTTAAACAGAGAGGAAATAGCCTTAGTGCCATGGGAATGGTTCATACACGATTGGTTCCTGGGACTCCTGCCAGTCCCCAAGGTGCGACCGTCTGTTTCCAAACAAAAACCTCTCAAACGACACAATCACTTACATCCCAGTTTCACTGGCCTATCCTGCTGCACAAGGTGGGTGACATAGATTGTCTTTACAGATTATCGTCATAGACACATCTATACATCATGTATGTTTACTGATGCCCCTTTCACATTGTGACTGAATATCAATATCTTTTAGAGCTGAAGATTACTTTCATATAAAAAAGGGATAGTACATATTTGTTAAAGTGTGTGTGAGATTTAAATTGTAACTATTCTTATATTGATAAAACAATTTAAACATTTGTAAATTCCTTCCCTCTTGGATGTTGTTAAGCTACAGTCTTTTCTATTCTCTTTGACCCATGCTGAGTGCTTTGAGCTGCAAAGCCAATATGATTACACCCGCTGTGCTCTGTACAAAAAGCAATTGTGCGGTAGTAAAGTATTTGCTCAATGAAAGGGGAGGTATACATACCAAGTGACCATTTCAATTAAAAGTGACTGTCTTATGGTCTTCACAGAGGGACCCAAATGTTTTAGTATGCATTAGGGAGCCCAGTGGATCTCCACACATCTTGTCTGATAGTGTGTGTTCCAGACACAAGGTGTCACCTTGTGTTAAAGCAAGAAGGATCCCATGCGCAAGGGAGAGCTGTCTCCCCCACCGTATGTGTACCTTTAAAAACATCACTGGGGTAACTGAGTGACACAGAATGTCCTCTGTGGTGACAGACATAATTCTTTGGTAAAACAGGCACCTTTTTATCTGTAATTAAGTTGTCTGTCAAAGTGATGTGATGACTTGTCAAGGGTTGCCCCTGGTGTGAAGTAAAGGTTTGAATAAAACAACAAATACAACAAATACAACAAATACAACAAATACAACAAATACAACAAATCCAGGCTTCTGTTGACACTAAGGAGTAAAATGGCATTATTGTTATTGCTCACACTCATTAGTGGGCTTGCTTCAGCAAGTTCAACTTTTGTTCTTGCTCATACTTATTATTCCAATTCTTCCTTATGCTACTCCTCCTACAACTTTTAAACGATTCACACCAATCCAATTTTAAAATGTGCAGAGAGGTCTGACTTCAGTTGCTTACATTTATATTTGTGCCAAAAATGTAAAATTATCAACCCTGATAAAAGCTCTCTTATATCTATTAAACTTTTTAAACTGTTTGGCGTTTTGTAGCTCCAAAACCTCTCATCCAGTTAGCATGGTGAAATGTTGATTTAGGCCAACATTCTGTGAGCTCTTTGTTACTGCAACTGCCACACACCTTTTAGGACTCTTAAACCTGCAAAATACATTATTAGAATGATTTCACAACAATGCACTATCTTTGCTACCAGTTCTACTACAATGAAACCACTCTCAACCAACTAACCCTCTACCCACTCCACTGAACTACCCCAGGTTAATCCTATTTATTTATCTATCTATCTATCTATCTATCTATCTATCTATCTATCTATCTATCTATCTATCTATCTATCTATCTATCTATCTATCTATCTATCTATCTGTCTGTCTGTCTGTCTGTCTGTTTGTCTATCTATATCTATCTATCTATCTATCTATCTATCTATCTATCTATCTATCTATCTATCTATCTATTTGTCTGTTAGAGCGGTTGGCACGGCACCCGTTGGCATGAAATTTGTGCAAAGGGCACGGCCCTCCACATAACAAACAAATCAAGGTTCTTCAGTTTTGAGGAATTATGTGCTATATTCTCAGAACATTTTTTTTTCTTTTGAGGGGCACCTTTGAAGAACCTTTTTGGGTTCCATATTGAACTCTGTAATAGACGGACGGGTGGATGAACAAACTAGTATAGTTTATATATATATATATATATATATATATATATATATATATATATATATATCCCAAAAGTAATTTGTAATTTTACTGTAATTTGACAGCTTTTGACTGGCAATCCTGCTGCCAGACTTTTTCACCTTTTTTTTTTTTGTTTTAGTTTTTTACAGTGTAGGTAATCTATCTAAGCATCTCTCATCTATCTATCTTTCCATCATCTATCTAACCTTCTCTCGTCTAACTTATCATCTATCTAATATTAAATCCTATTCATGCCTATACAGCCGTGTGCACAGACTAAATAGCTTAACCTATTAACTTCAACTCAACTTTTCAATTCATTCCTTTTCATTCAAGGCCCAGACTAGTGTTCCTTTGACTTGCTTGAAAAACACTTTTTCATACTATTTATACTTTTTGAGCTGTACTCAAATTTGCCTGAAATCCTATTAATTCCTATGGCCATTTGCTCTGAATGGGGAAATTGCAAAATGTATCTCCTTTTTCATCTTTTAACCTTGACACCTTAATTCAACATTAAAATGTATAGACTGACTCTACTTGAATACATTTCATTCAGATTTTTTATAATATTTAGCCCTTAGATACCCAGACTCTTTCCTTGCATGGAAATTAAGCAGTGGTCATGACTGGCCAATGAAAACATTTAAAAAGTCACAAATTCATCAAAAAACACTAATTTTACTGGTTATGCAATGTTGCATTGATTCATGTCAGTTTTAATTGAGTCTAACACAACAAAATGTGGAAAAAGTGAAGGGGTCTGAAGACTTTCCGAAGGCGCTGTCTCTATCTATCTAACCTCTCATCTATTACAACTTTTAAGCAATTTACACCCATCAAAATGTAAAACGTGCAGAGACCTCTAACTCACATTGCTTACAGTTATATTTTTCAAACTCAATTTCCTTGAAAAAATATGTAAACTTGCATATACTTCAAAAATATTTAAACTTGAAAGTACCCATTCTAACATGGAGGTCTATGGAAATTATATATGGAATTTGGAATATGGAATTTTTACTACTACTGCTACTTTCAAGCTATTCACACCAATCCAACTGTAGAATGTGCCAAAAACTCAACCCTGATAAAATGATACCTGATGATTTAACTTTTTAAACTATTACGCTTTTTGTAACTCCCAAAACAGTCAACCGTTTAACATGGTGGAATATTGATTTAGGCCAGCATTCTGTGAACTCCTTTGTTACTGCAACTGCCATGGAACATTCAGGACTCTTAAATAAAAACAGCATGAGACCTGCAGAAGGCATTCTTAGACTGATTACACAACAATGCACTCTCTTGGAAATCCATTCTACCCCAATAAAACACTTAAAACTCTCTCTCTTCATCTATCTTACCTTAACAAACCTCTAACCTTCTCTTTGTCTATCCATCTATCTATCTATCTATCTATCTATCTATCTATCTATCTATCTATCTATCTATCTATCTATCTGCCTATATGTTATATATACCATCTTTTGTCCATTGGTTCATCCTACTATCTCACTTTCTTTCAACTCCCCAGCTAATCTATCTATCTATCTATCTATCCTCCACAGTTAACCATCTTTAAACTACTACCAAAATAAGACTTTGTAAGCCCACAAAGTTTCTTCTGGAACGTCTTTTTCTAGTTAGATCATACAATAATGAAATAAATACCTTATTTTGGTTGTTTTTTATTCTGTACAGCACTCAAGTCAAAAGACATCTGTGAGAAAAGAAGCAGTGGCTCATGATCATCAGTACATGATAAAGAGACCTGATGATTGATCATGTTTATTGTGTGTTTTAGGCAATTGAATAATATCATTGGTTTGAGCAGCTGACTCAAAAGCATGTTCAATCTACCAAAACTTACAAAATGCACTATCACACATGATAAATGGGACCCTCTGGTGTTGCGTCCATATCAGTTGTCAATGTGCCAGAGATCTGCCCACGTATTGTCTCTTTGTCAATAAGGCTGGTCCCCCGTGATAGCACACTGATTGAATTGTTGCCTGGACTTGGCATGTGTCAGACATTTAGTGTTTAGCGAACACTCAGATTTTGGCACCAAAGCTGACACTGCTGATCAAGCGAGATGCCTTTATTGTGAGAGAACTATGAGATATTGGCTACGATTCTTGTTTCGGTGGGGGATGGGAAAATTGGGCAAACAGAGAGTAGACTTACAGTTTACAGCCAGTAAACAAAGAAGTGTTGCCATTGCGACATATGGTATTCAGTAATATGCATACAACAATATTGATGCATATACACTCACTGAACACTTTATTAGGAATACTATACTAATACTGGTGTAACTAGGGCCTCCCTTTGCTCTCAAAACAGCCTCAATTCTTCGTGGCATTGATTCCACAAATCCTTTGAGATTCTGGTCCATAATGACATGATTGCATCACGCAATTCCTGAAGATTTTTCAGGTGCACTTTCAAGCTGTGATCTATTGGATTCAGGTGTTCTATTGGATTCAGATCTGGTGACTGGGAAGGCCACTGAAGAACACTAAACTCATTGTCATGTTCATGAAACCAGTTTGAGACGACTTTTGCTTTGTTGCATTATCATGCTGGAAGTAGCCATGCTGGAAGTAGCCATTAGAAGATGGGTAAATTGTGGCCATGAAGGGATGCACATGGTCAGCAACAATACTCAAATAGGCTGTGGCATTCAAGCGATGATTGATTGGTATTAACGGGCAACGATCAAAGTGTGCCAAGAATACATTCCCCACATCATTACACCACCTCCACCATGAGAAGGTGTACAGGTGTTCCTAATAAAGTGTTTGGTGACTATATATGTAATCATGAATGGCATATGTTCTGTACATACAGCACCTGATTCAACTAACAATAAGAAATGCTCAGGGGAACATTTGCGCATATTGATGGTTCTGAATAATCATTGACAGAACTTTTTGAAGAATTAGAGCATCATAGGTTGCAGTTTCTCAAAACACTTCACATGTTCATTGTCAGAGCAGGGAACAATATGTGTTGATGTTGAATTAATGTTGCCATGTACTGGATTAGTTGTTGCACCTGTCCTAATGTTGAGGTGCTCACATTGAATATGTGATTGTTCTTTGTCATGCTGTTTTTGCAAAGGTAAAGCTGTGCAATAAGGGTGACTTGATTCTCCACTGCAGGCTGCCATGCAAGTCTGAACATCCACCCAAATATCTCACTCCTCAGAGTCATAATAAGGTGTAAACCAGTGGAGGCCGATGGTGGTAGAAATCGGAGGACCCATTGTAATGCATGGAATGATATGAGGAATGGTATCAAACACCAGAAATGTTTGTGTAATGGACGTTTAGACTGTTTTTATTCAGTGCAAATGATGTCCCACAACTAATAAAGAGGCTCAAAGCAGAAGAGCAGGGTTTAGCATAATTAACAATCGTCAAGGAAAATGAGTCTCTCAGTTTGCTGCTCAGACGGCAGTGGTGAATGGGGAACTAATTATATTTACCCACATACTCTATTTGTGACCTCCCAAGCTTTTCAAATGCACAGTTTATCTTGCATATGCCATTTTTTAAAACTGCACTTTTACCACTCATTTGTGTAATTTGTATTCTGCTGTGTCGAAAGTGAACTCTCGATGTCTCCAAATATTTGGACTTCTGTAGTTTGGGGAAATCAATCAAGCAAACTCCAGGAGCCGAGGTGGAGCTCTTTCATCCTCCTTAATCTATACAGACATGAGCTCCACCTCGGCTCCCCTCTGCACAACCTCCATTGCCTGCCAATAAATAAATACGATAAAATGAAAGACAGGGGAATAGGAAGCAGTAATGAAGTTTTTGAAGCCGCACAACAGGGATGATACATTTTTGTAGCTCACATCTTTAATTAGTTTTACGGTATACAGCGCAGGGAATTGTTACCCCAGCAGAAAATCAAGTTTTTTCCACTCCACTGCTTAGCCCTGTAATAGTGGCAAACAAACCTGCGACGTCAGCAATGTTTCAACTCGTACGCGAAGAAGAGATGGAGGGATCGGCTTCAGAGGATTTCTTCTCGGAAACTGAATGCAAGGTATGTCGAGGTGAGCCCACACACAAAATACTTACTACACAGTGTTGAAGCGTGTCTCTGTGAAGAGAAAGTCTCCCCCCAGGGTACAAGACCACAGGAAACCTTCACTGACATGAACAATACATCTGCCTCCTGTTACCGCTCAGAAACCCCAAAATTTTCTTTTATGAATGAGCCACGGTAAAAACTCCCATTTGAAACTCAAGTCATTTCAAAAAGCTTTGCGTACTTCCTTTTCACAATTCCAGATAAAATAAATACCATATATTGATAGTATCACTGTTTAGTATCTATTTGATGTATTAGTAACTAGTTTCAATATTCTACTTGCACCTGGTATGCGTGTGGAGCTTAGACTTATTGCCTGAGACTGACACGTGGGAACACACAGTTTTTGTGCTTTTGTGCTTACATTTTAGAACCAATGGCTGAAATTACACAAATATCCAGTTGTATCACTTTAAAACAAGACAAAGGCATATGACTTTGTGGAGGAGAACACATTTTGGTTATACAGTATACTGACAGAAGATGTTTGTCTCTTTTCCTACACTTTAAATAACCTCCATATTCAACCGTGCTGGAGAAATGTGATATCAATCTAGTGAATCTTTAATCCATTTACATGTACTGTGAATGTCAGCAGGTTTGTCAACAGTGAGCAGATTGATGTAAACAGCGGGACCAGAATGGATTATGGAGAATAATCCAAAGAGAAACACATCTTTGAAACTGAAGAGGACATCTAGCCAACTCAGCACTTGAGGAAAGAGCAAGGTAGAGAGCCACCATTTTGACCTGTTTTATCTAACATTTGTTTATAGAGGGGAGGCTGCATTTAAATGTATATCTGGCATGAAAAAAATACAGTCATAGGTAACTCATCAGTTATGTAGCGGGAGTGAGGTAGTCAACTATCCCCCTCACCCAAAGAAACACACCAAAGTGTAATTTATTTTCATGTTCAGTCGAGGTAGAAAAAACACGCAATAATAACTAAACTCATTCCACATGTAGGAGTGTCATCACTGTTGATGAATGACTAGGGTGTAGAGGCATATGTTTGGATATAGGCTACAGTATTCACCTACCAGGGTTATAGTCTGGTTCCTTCATGTCAAAATATGATGACATTGTTAAGTGGAGGATTAAAGCGCCAAATGTGGTACAAATGTTCTCTGGGATCTATAAATCCATTTCAGAAGGCGTGCCCAGAAGTTCCGACTCATTGAGTGCCACCGGCACGGCACATAAGTTCAAAAACATGATTATCACACTTGGTTCGTTAAGCAATTTTATTTGTTAGTAGTAGACCAATATTCAACAATACCGTTATTTATCACCCAAGTGACCTACCCAAATGTGGACTCAGACGTTGATAACTACTGGATGAACTACCTTACACAAGGTATGTAAAAGGCGGATAAAAGTGCCAAATTTGCTACCTATTTTTTTTTTAGATGTATACATCCATTTCAGGAGGAGTTCCCAAAACGTTTGACTCGTTTAGTAAACATTTTTGACATAAAACCCCAACTAGGCAAGAACATCATTTTGGTTCATTCCGAAATGTTTCACTTGTTTATTTGTTAGTAGTGTACCGATATTCAATAATATACTATGAGTTTTCTAACTACTGGGTCCTCCAGTCTGGTCTGCTCAGGTCCTGCTACCAACCATCTCTGGAAAGCAATGGGATTCTCTGTTAGACCAATGGCTGCCGCTGTATCAGCTCATCATTATGTGTGTCATGGACTTGGTCAAGCGACATGCATGAGAAAATTCCTGTCCAGCATTTTCCTCCAACATTTCATATAGCTCCTGCTTGTTTGTTTGTCTTGGATTTATTTTGAAAGTCAGAGAATTAAGATGGAAGCGTGTAAAACAGACAATATCAAAGTCCTAAAAGTAAAAGTAGGACATCAAAGTCCTACTTGTTGGTTTGTTCTTCAGACTTGCAGAAGAATATCCAACCATGGACATGTATGGTTGGATATATGGAAAATAACTATCAGCAGGTATTTCTGTTAAGTCAGGTGTGTTCCGTCACATCATTTGTGCAGGTATAAGACAGCTGTCAATGTCTGTATTAATTCTGGGCTTTGAATTTGCCTTTGGAGTCTGCTATTCTGTCAACATGAGGACCAAAGAGACTTTAATGAAAGTGAAGGAAGCCTTTATTAGGCAAAAAACCCTGAAAATAATCACCAGAAACATAGCCAAAACCTTAGACTTGCCAAAATCAACAGTTTGGAACATCATTAAAAAGAAAAAAAAAGCACGGGTCACCTCAGCAAATGCAAATGGGCTGGAAGGCCAAGGTATACATCTACAGTGGATGACTGAAGAATGCTCTCCATAATTAAGAAAAAACCCAAATAACTCTCCCACTGATCAGGAAAACTCTCCAGGATATAGGCGTAACTGTGTCAGAGACTACCATCTGCAGAATACGTCACCAGCCAAACTACAGAGGCTTCACTGCAAGGTGCAAACCATTAGTTGTCCTCAAAAAGGATGGTCAGGTGACAGTTTGCTAAAAAAAAGTACCTAAAAAGCCTGCAGAGGTCTGGAAAAAGGTCTTGTGGGCAGATAAGACGAATATTATCATGTACCAGAGTGATTGCAAGAGGAAAGTTTGGGGAAAAAAAGGATCTGCCCAATATTCACAGCATACCACCTCATCTGTGAAACATGGTGGATGGGGTGTTATGGTTGGGCATTTATGGCTGCCACTAGAATTGGCTAACTTGATGATGTAAGTACAAGCACATACCTCCAAATTCATTGGGTGGCGCTTCATCATACAGTAAGACAATTACCCTAATACTGCCATAGCAAGTTCTTCAGGGCAAAAAAGTGTAAAGTTCTTGACTAGCGAAGTCAACCTTCAGATTTCTTCTGGTCCTTCTCTCCACCCTCTCAGAATTGGGCCTCTGGCTCTGCACTCTGTTTTCATATAATCATACTCATGATAATGGTAGCATATGTGCAGTATCACTATAAAGGTATAAACATTTTATGAATCCACCCTTTGCTGTGAGAGGGAAGGTATTTATTTTTCATGTCTATTTAAATATTGCAAATGCGTGGGGTTATCCAAAGTCACAAAGCCCAGAATGTAATCGGGGAAAATGGTATCATGTTACACAATGCATGACTAATGAATGTTGCACTTAGTCTCCGCTCTGCTCCCGTGCTCCACTTCTCCATGTTAGAGCAGAGGAGACATCGCTGAGACGTAGAACAATGAACCAGGCGACGGGTCACCTCCTTTCTCCTGTCATCTACAATCAGCTATCCGTCAACCACCGCCCTGCTGTGTAAGAGTGTCACCAAATCTAAAACCCCTGGATAATTACCCCAGTGAGGTTCTGATTCTGTGGTCGTCGTGGGACCTCTATGATGCATATTCACCCTTGGTGGCAGTTCAGATATAGATGTATATTTCATCAACTCTAATGCATTTCCTATGTCAGCCTCAAGCCTGTCTACACAATTGCCCTGTGCTTTACCTTATTCCATACTGCTAACGGTCAGAATTTGTTAAGTGTGTGTGTGTGTGTGTGTTTGTGAGTGTGTGTGCATGTGCATGTGTGAGTGTTTATGTACAGTAGGAAGAGGGAGGAAGCTAACATCAAACTTGTCATTATCATGTGTGGATAAGCAGAGCAGCCACCCTTTCACACACTGTCAGTTACCTTTCATTAGATCTGACACTGCATTCACTGAACGTTGACAACCTGTCTGTCTCACTGGGCTTGTCAGTCGTATCTGATCCAATACAAAGTGAAAGGCTTTGACAGTTTTGACCCCGTCTGCAGGTCAATTCTCTCTTAGCAGTGATGCTTCAGATCTCCACAGCCTCTGTGTCTGTGGGATAGTGGCCACACCCAGTCAGAGCTCGCATTACTGTAAGTCAACCTCTTACACACAGACCGACACGCACGCACGCAGGCACGCAGGCACGCACGCACATGGCCACACACCCACACACACACACACACACACACACACACACACACACACACACACACACACACACACACACACACACAGACACACAGACACACACACACACACACACAGACACACAGACACACACACACACATACACACACACACACACACACACAGACACACAGACACACACACACACACTGATGCAATGATGGATGAACTTCACTTAAGGTTGGTTTCCCGATGCCTCTCCCTTGGCCTCATGGTTTGTGGGGGATGGGTGGGTGCACTGTGAGGTCCTGGAGCCCCCCTACTATTGGATGCCTCCCCCCTGTTCGCCAATAAGACAGCAGGGCAGCAGTTAGCCCTACAGACACTCTCCCCTGTGCCTTTGGGGGAAGTATGTGCCACTGTGAACCAACAAGATAAATGCCTTTGGATTCCAGCATTGGGAGCATCCCAAGGAAATTATAAGGCGTGAACGTTCCTGGTAAGGCCAGAGTGACCCAGACGGCCATGGTTTCAGCACACGCTGTCGCTGATGAATGAGGGACCGTGGGGACGCGCTCAAAGAAAACAAACTCCCTGTGCAGGTGCAGGTGCAGGACAGCATTGAGATCTAACAGGCATTCTCCTCAGCTTTAGAGCTTATTGATGAGAGGGCTTAGCCACCCTCAATGATGAGGAGGCACCTTATGCTGCATCTCCTGTCTCAGAGGGCTGATGTGTGTGTGCGTGTGTGTGTGTGTGTGTGTGTGTGTGTGTGTGTGTGTGTGTGTGTGTGTGTGTGTGTGTGTGTGTGTGTGTGTGTGTGTGTGTGTTGTTTTGCTAGTACGTGATTGGTTTAAGAGAGTTTATTCATGTCTAGTTTGTATTCCATTCGCCAGTGATATTTTGTGTTCAAAATGCAAGTAAGTTTTATCCATTTAACAGATTCGAATTTTTTGTTTGGAAAGAAATGCTACGCCAAAGTGCATCCTGATATCTTTCAGTTACTAATTTAGGAATAATTATTTTATTACATGATCAGTTTTTAAAGTTGATTGTTGAACTTAAATTGCACTAGGTTAACCTTTCATTGATGCCATTGTATAAAATCCGTCTTTCATGACATTGTAATATTATAAGGGAAATATGTAATTAAATAATATGCTTCAGTTATGCATAAAATGTGAAGATGTGTCATAAAAGCATGGGCTTGTCATGTACAATAAGTCACTGTTCCGAGACCAAGGGCTTTCTGCTGATACATCTCTGTAGCACAGACCTATAGCAAGGTGTTATACACACACACACACACACACACACACACACACACACACACACACACACACACACACACACACACACACACACACACACACACACACACACACACAGTCATGCATATTGTAGATTTCTCTGTCACTTCACTTTAATTAACTATGTTTTATATTGGTCTGTTACCAAAAATAACTAATGAAAGTGTGTGTGTGTGTGTGTGTGTGTGTGTGTGTGTGTGTGTGTCTGTATCTGTGTGTGTGTGAGCATTTATGGATATCTGTGAATGCGCCATGGCTATTCAGGTGAGAAATTGTTACTTTAAGAGTCCTCGGAATCCTGAGTGACATCTTTACTGCGGCATCACCATGAGAATTAAATTCCTTCATAACAAAAAAAAAATGCACCTTGCAATTATGCCATTCAGATGGCTCCACTCTATTTCTGTTTCTCCTGGTTCAGGCACAAGTAAAACTGAAGGTCATAAGAGCTCTGCAGACAATGACAATGAGTTAATAACATCTTCTTTCAACTATCTTCTCATACAATACTTTCTTTTACCGTACATACAGTACTTTTACCGTACATTACATACAGCACTTTCTTTTTTCTTTTGCCTTTTTATCAATTATCCCATGATAATGTAAATTCTCCTATAAAACAACTGAATACCTGCTGTTGCCTCTAGAGAGAGCTATACAGTCATAGCCAAGTGTCACTGTAATGTTTGAATGGACAATCCGGGATTCAAACAACAACAAAGATTTCACCCCACCACTTGTTTTTGGTTAACAGCTGAGGGATGGGGATGCAGAAATGTAACCACTCTCAAATTCATATACGGAGCTTTGGATGCAAGGACTGACCATCCATGTGATCCAAATGATGTTTTATCCATGTTTTGAAGCTGTACAGCTATCCACAAACAACAGAGTAAAACAAGCTTATTGTTTGGTTTCTGGTGGAGTAAGACCAACGTAGAAATATAGAACACATAGATTGTTTTCATTTCTGATACTAGAGCCAATTTTCTTGGGATTTATTCTCTCTTGCTTTGAATATCAGGGGTCCTTTTGTGCCCTCAGCTTCTCTTGTGCTCACAAGATGCAACATGCTTTTGATGTTACATTCTAACATGTTACATTGGATCAATGCAAGTAAAAAGCTGTATTTCCAAGAGCTGTACAAATGTACAAACGGTTCTCACAAGGGAAAGGGGGAGAGAAAGGAAGACGTTGTTCTGATAAATAGTTGATGAATCTCCCTGAATATATCTATGTGGATGAATAAAAGGAGCCAACGTCTTCTTGTTAGCCATGGAAGCCAAGCAGCTGTGGAGCTGCTTGGGGGAATCCTAATGGGAGGACTTTGAGAACAATGAGTTTAAAGAGAGAGGGGGGGGGTGAGGGAGAGAGAGAGAGAGAGAGAGAGAGAGAGAGAGAGGAGAGCAGAGAGAGAGAGAGAAAGCAGATAGAGAGAGAGAGAGAGAGAGTGGGGGAGAGCGAGAGAGAGCGAGATGAGAGCAGAGCTGTATTTGGCCTAAAGTTTTTTATTTTCTCCAAGGACCATGGCATATGTTGGTAGGTCCCAGTGCAACATCTTAAAATAAGGCATATATCATCAAAATGCAAACTGGAGGAGAGCATCGCTTCTGTGTACCAAACCGGAGCGATTCATGAAGATCGATCATGATACATTATCACACAGAGAGATACCCAAATAAGCACACTGTACATGTCTGAGTAATGGGACTAACGCACATTTCAAAACAGCAAAACACAGAACGACACACACTACAGTACATCTCTCAAACTAAATGACTACCTTCACCAAGATAACAATGAACATATTGCTTGATTTGAACAGAACATACCAGTTGTTACCACGTACGGGTAAGTTCATAATACTAGGTATCAGTGACAATAGTACTGTCAAATAAAGTGTTACCCCAAAATCACATTCATTTAAATGTTAATTATTTTACATGAGGGTAGGTATCTTAGATGACTGATGTACAGTACATATATGGCATTTCGTTTTCAGATGTGAAAAGGTTATTTTGTTCTTCTAAAAGAAGAACTTTCAAGCAATTTTCTACCATATTGTGTTTTCATCGCCTGCATGAAAGTAGCCCAAACATTGGCCCCCTCCGTACTCCTACCTGTCAATCAACAAGGATCAAACACCGACACTGCATGTTTTGTAGTGTGCAATCAAGTGCCTGAGGTGTGTTGGCAGTGCATCCATACAGTACACTTTGATCGATGAATCCATTCTTTCTTAAAGTCTCAATTTGCAACAGTTATAGACACAGGCCTCTCTTTTTAGTTGATCAGCACGGGCTTTTAGTCCATGGTGGACCTGCTACCAGCCAAACACCGCCAGGCAGCCAACCGTGAAGGACCTTTCCCCTGTCCCTGGTATCAACATGCACCTCCGCAGGTCAACTGTTAAATTACTCACAGTCAAAATCTAATTATCACTGAGTGTGTCAGAGGGAGCACATCGTCGGTTATACATCTGCATCTGCGCCTCGTCCGATAGATAACCATATGCTGAAACCGGTACACTATAAGTGTCTCATCTAGATTCAGCTCCTGCGGCAGGGTTGACCTCCCTAGGCAACCTTTCTTGGCTCAGAGTTCTGGTTGTATTTTGAAAGCATATGATCTATATTCATTGTTCAACAAGCTTATTTCCACCCTCTATCTTAAAGAGTCATATACCATTTGGATAATCCCATTTGAACAGAAAGCCACTTTTCGGGGGATTGTTTGGAGAAGGGCACCTTTTCAAATGTTTGACATTTTGTGGATGTGAACATAATCACTCTGTTTACTGGACATCGTTATGCGGTTCTTTCTGGTGAATACATATTGGGTGCATGTCACTCCTGGGTTTATCCCTGGTACTCTAGTAACCAGAAGATAATATAATAATAATAATAATAATAATAATAATAATAATAATGCATTTATTTTTTATAGTGCTTTTCTCAGTACTCAAAGACACTACATTCCATGGAGAGAACAAGAATAGATAGATAAATACAAGGTAAAACAAAAGCACAGTCGGTAAAAACAGCAATAAAAATAGATTAGAAGCAAGTTTAAAAAGATGGGTTTTGAGAGAGAGAGAGCATGCATTCAACGCTGTCCAGTTAACCTGGTGCGTAATGGTTTGCTATTATTGGCACTGATCAGTTTTAAATCAAGGTGTTAACTATGATTTAGTCAAATTTGAATGAACAAACACAAACAAATGATACAATGTAAGTAAGTCGTGACATCACAGTTGATTTTGACTGAATGGAATGGTATACAGAGGCATAAATGAGAGGGCCATCTGATTTGTCACAACAATGCAACAATGAAATATGGCGTGACATTATTTCCAAACAGAAAACTAGCTAATTAGAAAACAGAGATTGAAACCATTCTCTATGAAGGGCCAATGGAGGTCAGTTCGCTGTTTATTGAAACTTGTTTTCGTATTTGCAAAGTAAACGATCATCATGCTACTGTGAAAAATCGACTTAACACACAAATCAAAAGAATAATGACTGCATTCGACATGCTGCTCTATCAAAATTAGCATGTTATTGTATCATATTCATAGAACAGTATAATGGTAGGAAGTATTATGCTAAGATATAGATCAAGCTAACAAAATAAAACAAGTGTGGTCTTTTATCAAGATCTATTTTTTGGTGCAGTCTTTGTGTTTTTTGAGTGTCTGCCCCTGGGTTGCTGTCCAGGGTCCTGAAACAACAATGTGAGGCTGCTTTTCCCTGTTCATTGATTTGGGTTCAACAATCATATCATTTTACACAGACACAATCTGTGCAAAAATATACATGTACATATATATATATATATATATAAGTCATCTGTCATCTGATTTGTTTGAGCAACTGTTTTATGTGCAACAATTCCCTTAACATATTTTCACCCAATGCATCTGAGTCAAGGTCAATGGCAATGTTTTCAGAGGATTGAAACTCTACACAACGTCCTTGACAAAAGGACAATTGAGGGACACACTAACAATGGATAAATTGACTCTAGGGACCAAACAACAAAACGTTAGTCCCCACCAGAGTAGCTTTGTAGGTAAGTTGTGGACCAGATAAATGCGATACCGTATGAGGAATTAAAATGTTTCCAATAGCCTATTTTCCATAACCTTCAGAAATGTTAACCAAATAATCGCATAAGGTTGTGACTATGTATTTAATTTAACCATTTAGCATTCATTTAACATTCATTTAAACATTTTAAACCATTAATACAATTCTTTGAACACACGCAATTTCATTTTTTCTCAACGATCAAAAGGAAAACAATACAATGTCGTAGTCATTGTTCCATGTTCTATCAACGCCACTTCACAGAGTAGCAGGGAGCGGGTTGCTCGGCGCACACAGACTGATGGGGTCTCAGAGTGAGTTATGACCCACCAGAGCCAAGAGTTTGCACCGTTGTGCCACATTCATTATTTAGGCAAACAAATCAAAAGAAGAAAAGGCCGGTCCCAGGGAAAACAGCTCTTTAATACAGCACTGGATGGCAAGATTCATCACGGCGCTGCGCTGTGAAGGACAGCAGGTGTATTTGTATTCTTTGTGTGCTGTCTGATTCAACATCAACCACGTAAAACTGATGAGGCAATTACAATGGTACATCCGTAATCAAGAGAGTCAACAGTGTGCTAATCGCTGAATCAGGTCGTGTATACCTTTATGGTGTTGTAGCTGTAACTGAGTCTACTGTAGCTGGGAGGTATTCTGTGGAAGTGCTCTACTGTGTCAGTCTGGGCAGAAGAGACTGAGGAGGCTTTTCTGCTCTAATTGAATCTTAGCTTCTCAAGTACAATAATCTCAGTATACTCCTTTGGCTTCCTGTGGCTAAACCTCTAGTTTGGTGTTTCAGTAAACAAGCTTAGAATTGCAAATTGTTTTTGTTTTCCAGATACAGTAGCTTAATGTGTCATTGTGTTGTTATTTGTACATTGAATTTGCCTCAGTCATGAAGAACCGTATTGTTTGGTTGTTCCTTACAGAGCATAGGTAACCCCCTCCTGCAAAACAATGCCCAAGGCTGGAATAAGAAAGACATAATGAGATGTTTTATTGAATTTGAATACAACCCCCACTTTCTCTCCTATGTATTCCATTTGATCTGCATCCCCAGTATGGGGTCTCAGTGAAGAACGCCTTGCAATATGTTCCTCCACAAGGGAATGAAAAAATGTATTTAATTTAAACGTTATGGTTTTTTTGTACCATACAATGACTAAGGCTCTCTAGTAAACTCGGCATAAATAATGCACATAAATAGTTTGATTGTCCCCGGCATCAGTGTTCCAACAGCTCCCGGTAGCCTGAAGTCCTGACAGGATTTGCTGCACGTAGGCGATTACATGTTTTGGTGGAGATGTCTCTGAATCCCTGGAGGCGTAGTTTCAGAGGAATGGTGGTGTTGGAGGATCGCCCAGCACCGTTTTTCCGCTTCATTTCCACCATGTCTATCCTCTCAGGCTGAGTCCTGCTCGGAGCAGTGTGCTAGGGGGAGGGGGCAGTGGCCCAGCTCTGAAACACACCACCCCACTCTCTCAAACACCAAAAACCCTCGCATCAATAAAACATGTCCACGACCAGAGACCACAAACAGCTGTAGAAGCCAGGATATGCCTCCAACCCAGTGACACTGTTAAAGTATCACATTCTCACTTGTATAATATCACATTGGGGGGAGTGGGAGGAAATAATCCTAACAATATATAATATAATTCTTAGGGATATCTAAATACAATATGCAGGTGCTTTTTTTGTTTGTCTGATACCATTCCTCTCACACTATTTCATGAGTTATAATGAGCCTTTCCTCTGATGAGCCTTTCCTCTTCCTTCTACCTCCACCAGCCTCCGCTGAATCACATGCACACAGGACGACTGTAAATACATGCTTGGGGCGGGTTTGAC
Source organism: Argentina silus (assembly GCF_951799395.1). Taxonomy (NCBI): domain Eukaryota; kingdom Metazoa; phylum Chordata; class Actinopteri; order Argentiniformes; family Argentinidae; genus Argentina; species Argentina silus. The sequence goes on along the minus strand of NC_139656.1, from coordinate 29,502,181 downwards.
CTGCTGTGTAAGGGACTGCCATCCGATACGACATCAGCAGCAGTGACCACACAGCATCTGTGCACACGCTCCTTCCTTTCAACCACAGTATTGTTTTCACTCCGCATGCTAATGTGCTCCAGCAGATGTTATCGATCCCTTTAAAAGCGTTGGAAACCTGCTTTTCCTCAGCTTTTTACGATTGTGTTAGCTGACCATTCGTGTGCGCAGTGCTGTATGAAGAGCGTCGTCCATTTAGACACAGAACTCAGTCCTATCTAGGCCGTACTCTAACCCCTTGGCAAGAAATCAGCTGCACGTCCCACACACAGGTTGTCGCCATATCCAAGCTTTCGTCTGAAGTTCCCTTACCTAACATTGGCTGTCAAACCTACCTCACCTAACTCCCGAACATTTGCTCCAAACTAGACCTCCAACAGAGTGGCCTACACCACAATAACACTACTCTGCCTAACCTCAGCAAGCAGCAGTGCACCCACTACAATTCAATCAACTGTTATTATGCTTCCAATAACTATCATGGACTATTACTCTGAGCTGACTGACCATGACAGTAATGCCATCTATGAACTCTTGGCCCTGGGCTTTATTATATTCTATATCTATCCTTCTTTCTTTTCATTTCATTTGTGTATCATCTTTTTAAATATATTTCATGTGCAGTTGTTAATAGGAGAGTGTGGGTCGACACTTCTAGCCACTATATTGGATTTTGGCTGACTGAATATGAAGCTCATATACAGGGAGGGAGGTGCGGTAAGTGGAGTTAGATTTAGCCCCTTCACGGCCTGTTCCCCTTCAGAATGGTTTGTTCCCCCTAATGCCCAGCCATCCACATAATGGCCTCTCTGTTTAATACAATTAATAGCCATTAGTGTTTTTCCAGTTTTGTTTTCACTTGAGAAACTTTGTACAAATAAAACTGCTCAGGGGTAACTAACAGCCTTGAGTGGATTTTGTTTTATGTTACTATGAAGTGGGAATAGTACCTCAGCTCACAATTATATACCCGGCAATAGCACCCAAATTAATGACCTGTTTTATGATCCGGCACATTGTTATTTTCCAAAGAGAGAAGAAGACCTCAGATATGTGGAAGACATAAAGACATGACTACACAACAAAGGCCATTAGCATGTTTATTTGTGGTTGAGATATAGGATGTGGACCGTAGATTGCCAGCATGCACAGCTATTTAGTTCATGCTCTAACAGAGGGCGTGCTGTATAATTATGTAACCATTAAGTATGACAGCTACACTTCCACGCCTTTTGAAAACAGGCCAATAGTTACAGTAGGTACAAAGTATGGTTGCCAGGGGAGGCTAGTTGAGTTCGAAATTGGAGGAGGGGTTCAATGTAATGCATGAAATGGAATAAGGAATGGTATTACACATTGAGCCCGTCCTCTCATTTCTTCCTCCACCTGCCTCTCCTGATGGTTGTCCTTTGCACCATGGTGTTTGTGTTTCTAATACTTAAGACACCAGAGAACCGATAGGGAATTGTGTTCTTAGTTTTCTTTTAATTTGAACTGGTCTCAGTGGGTGGTAAGTAAAATCCCCAACAAATCATGAGTCATCATGGCCAAGCAAGAAATATTGACATTTCAATTCTGTGATTTCATGGTAAGATGATATAGACACGGGTGCTGTACTGCACATGTCCAAATCTGAACAAGCATGTACTGCACAAATGCAATGTCACGACTCATCTTTGGAATAGGACCGTTATTATCAAGCCTTAAGGCTGAAAGGGCTCACATCCAAGTTTACATTCAGTTTACATTCAGCTCACATCCAAGTTTACATTCAGTTTACATTCAGCTCACATCCAAGTTTACATTCAGCGATCTCAGTGTTTCCGATCTTTACAGCATGCACAGAATGTGCTCAATGCTGGAAGGGAAAATGTAAATCTAAGCGCAACGTATCCCACACAATGTACAGAACGCCGCTCTCCCTCCCAATGTTGACCGGTGAGGCTCACATTCATTGTCCTCATCAAACACTGTGTTTTGTGTGATCTTGGCACTCCACTGAAATCCAGACTGTTTTCTCCCCGTTTTCGGAAAAGCAGGAGTCCCCACACAGAATGGCATTACAGTCTGGTGCAGAGGGCAAGCCGAGGAGAGACAATGCTCCCATTTTCCATTCCATCCCGTTGCATTTCCATGCCCTTGGGGACAGAGAGAGGTGTGTATTTAAGCAGGACCCGACCCAGCCTGAGGAAACGCAGGTGTCCCTGGGGGAGAGAGAGGAGGTGAAGTTAATGTGACACCGACCACATGCTGTACTCACAATTGAGAGGATGACCCCACTTGGCGGAGGGATACAGTGTTATTACAGATACCATGAATGCTATCACATTGTGTGTGTGTGTGTGTGTGTGTGTGTGGGGCGGGGGGGGGGGGGGGGGCATGTGAATCTCCTTTGCCTTAGTGTGACGCGAGCAAAGTTGAGTCGTAGCAGCACATTCTAACAATGGTCATTGAAAACCATTTGCTTTTTAGGCCAAAAACTCTGAGGTTAGCTCTACACGGGGGAATAACTCTGTGAGCTCTGTGGAGCCGTGAAATATGTACCAGTAGCATTTATCTGTCTTTTCTCCATCTTTGTTTTCAAACATACTGTATATACATATATTTAGATGTTCCTCTTAGGAACTAAAACACCCTCCCCAGAAGATGCTCTGGTGCTCCTCCTCGTTTTGTAGCTCTGTGTAATACGGATCAGGGGTAATTATCGGCATGTAGACAAGTACAAATGTTAGTTGCGAACACTGTTAACAGTGGGTTGGTGATTTTTCATCCATTGATATTCACAATGCTTCCAGTTTTTTTTGGCAATGTGGGTTTTTATTCTCCCTCCCCAGATGTCAGGCTTTCACAATGGTCCTAATTGGCTGGAAACTGTAAAACATGCTTTTAGCTCTTTCGCCTCTCATTATAACATGTGAGAACACAATGTACAGACATGACTGGTTAATTGCTTTGAAGAATATTCATTATTCACTTATTCATTCCAATGAGTGCTTCTGCAGGGCACAATGACATCCTCTTTGACATTAGTTAACATGCCACAGTGTGGTTGGATAGACAGTACGTTCAGACTTGATCCAGTACAGTATGACATAGACTTGATCCAGTACAGTATGACATAGACTTGATCCAGTACAGTATGATATAGACTTGATCCAGTACAGTGTGATATAGACTTGATCCAGTACAGTATGATATAGACTTGATCCAGTACAGTATGACATAGACTTGATCCAATGGGATTAATGTCCTCTAAAGAAGAGGTGTAACATTACATTGGTACATAAAAAAAAAAACACAAGGCTGCTACTAAAAAGATCCATAAGAGAGTCATCTCAGAAATAAGAGTTTCAAGCTGTATGATCTCAGGGTGGGTCTGTGTCTCCAGAAGAAATGTGAGGGGGACAAAGAGCACCGTTCATGATGATGCATGCAGCATGTTTACCGTACGGCTATATTTTCCATGAAGTAAGACATGGAGGTTATCCATTTCACAGACGTCAATGAGCAAATGAACACACACTGGTTGCATCCATGTCATAACTCAAGGATTCTGTACTGTAGTGAAAGTGATAACAACATACCCTGTATGTAGGTAGTAATGCAGCACCCTGACAGCACCCCTGCATGCTACTGTGTGTTGCCCCAGGTTTATGTGCAGGAGGACGGAGTCAACCAGCAGAGATGAGACTTCCTGAGCCAGGCAGGCACAGATGGAGCAGTTGGCATTGGGTGCACATTTAAAAACCAGGAGCCTTCTGTATGTTGTAGCACACATCTGCTTACTGTTTACAAACCATCTTCCTACAACAATGCCTGCATGCCTTCCGATCCTTTTGAAATTCAAAGAGATGCATTTCATGAAAGAGGCCAAGGCTACGGACAGACAACAGTGGAGAGAGCAGCGAGACTCAACAATGAGCGCCGGAGGATCAGAGTCAGAATGTCTAAACCAGCCTAGATGACATTTAACACTTTAAACCCGCTTTTTTGCAAGGATCCAAATGGAAAATGTCACAGAGACCCAGAGTATAAAACCTTTCATCTAAAGTTTGATATTACCCTGAATACGGTCATCTCTCCACAAGTAGAAAAGGTGGCCAAAAGGTTTTCTTGATAGCTGAGTAAATCAGCTACTGCACCATAGATAAGGAACTGGATTATACCTCTGAGAGCAGGAGAGAGGAAAAACAGCCACAAAACCTTTACTTTCTACCCCCCAGCTGTTACTGCCTTTGATCAGAGGATCAACCCTCCTTTTGAGGCATGAAGCCATTCTTAAATACAGTACAACGCCCTACCCATAACAGAGGTTAGCCTAATTTTGGTTTTCATCTAAATCAACAAAAATGTACAACACACCCCAGTAGTTGTGAATTAAATCAATACTTGTACTGTAAGTGAACTGCAGTGGAAGCTTTCTCTATTGACCGAAGGCGGACGAACATAACTACCGGCACCTAAAGACACCAGACAAATAAAATACCACTGCACTTTAGCTGCAGAATAAAGCTATAAAGCCACTTGTGGGTCTGCATTGTGCGTTACTGTCATGGGGCTTGGCTCATTCACTGAATCCTGTAGATTCTAAAAGAGAGTCCACAAGCCTAGAATGTCACACTGCATGAAAATGCAAAAAGTGTAACCATCCCCAATCTCCTCTTGAATTAATCCACTGTATGTCCATAAAAGGCTTTCACCACATAATTGCTCAGGCTCCCTGCTGAAATAAAGCTGACAGAAAGATAAGAGATTTAGATAAAGACTGAGGTCAGATTCCAAGGACACCGGTGCTAATGTAGAGGCTAGTTGTTAGCATGCTGTGAACTCATTATAACAACAGTTAAAGAGATACTATGGCATGTTTGTTGCTAATTCTTTCCATAACATTTTGTCTTAAGTGTTGATTGTATGGTTCATTCATTGATTTCTCGTCTCATTAGACCACACAGTCCTCAGTTTAAGGCCAACAAAATAAGCTTTTGCTCATGAGAGTGGAGAGGCTTGCCCCTCTCTGACCAATCAGGTATTTTCTTGACAATATTTGCCTATTTCAGGGACCCGTTTTTGGCTTGTGAGGACTCATTTTAGAACTAGTGGTTGAAATTATACAGAAATCCTGTATCTCTTTAAACTACAAAGACACAAACTGTACACAGTAATGTGTGTTAAGATAGAAAATTATTTTACTTTCAGAACAGCCTGAATTCATTGAAGCCATATTCTATTACCAAAAATACTGTCAGAACATTACATTCATTTTTAATTAGACTTTATTATCATACTTACTTCCCAGCCACAGTAAATCTCTTTCAAAATCTAATCCATAATTAACCATTAAAAATAATTTGTCAGCACACTCATACTGTCGCTTGCTTCTTGTTGACTTATTATTATTATGATTATGAAAAACCTATATGTGGCCTTCTCTCATCGTCTAGATTCATATTCAAACTAAAATGTGTGTGTTTTTAATCAGTAAATTGTGTATCACAGTAAATTGACGGAGCAAGCCTTAAGAACCTCAGAGAATATTGTCCTGCCCCCTCAAGTAGGCCCTCCATGCTCGTTAAGTAACTGAGACTCTCCTTGTCATAAACTTTAATTTCAATCATAGGCTTCAATGATTAAGAAAATGTGCCCACCTCCCTTCCCCCTAGCAACGGAAGAGCAAGGTATCACCTGTGCCTTAACAAGAGAGGGTGTAATCATCTAGAATGAACTCCCATTTTAACTCCTTCACTAAATGACAACAAACACCATTCACAGTGGCGTAGAGCACGTTACTAGTACCCAGCACCCCACCACACACTGATCCGTGGAACACTTCCTGTTCCACTTGTGTAATAACAAACACACAACTCCTTTACCATATTATTTACCACAGCTAATAACTAAATACATTTCAAATCAAATCAAATCAGACACAGATTTCATCAGTAGAATGGTATGTTTGAAACAAGCAACCTCTAAACAGTGCAGTGTAAAGAAGTAAAATGACAGGAATAAAAGAGAATAATAGCAAACGCAATAGGCAAGAAGGCCATAAAGGCAATAGAGTACTAATAAAGCAGTTAAGTGCTAAATCCAATCAATAACAATAAGTCAGTCAATATAAGTGTATCAATATGGTGGAATATATTGAAAGTGTTATAAATATAGCAGCAACGATGGGAGTGAGTGTGTGTGTGAGTGAGTGTGTGTGTTAGTGTGTGTGTGAGTGAGTGTGCGTGTTAGTGTGTTAGTGTGTGTGTTAGTGTGTGAGTGTGTGAGTGAGTGTGCGTGTTAGTGTGTGTGTTAGTGTGTGTGTGAGTGAGTGTGCGTGTCCTGTGTACGAGATGTGCTGGAGTGAGTGCAAATTGTCTTTAGCGGAGGTGAGCAGCAGGACGATATTTGTACAACAGAATTCATTTGGGTTTAGTGTAAGGAAACGACAGTATATATCAGGAGTGCAGTAGGTGGCTTCCTTTCTCTGTTTGACAAGTATGTTTATTCATTGTTTCTGACAGAGGCACTGTGTGATCCCAGTAGGAGCGGATCACCTGGCCTCCAATGTGCAGCACCGTGCAGCAGCTGTCTCTGAGCTATATGAGACATATCATTGATACAACTGTTTCTATTTTCTACATGGGTGAGCAAAAGCATCCTCAGATCGATCTGATAATGTCCAGTCTGATCCAATGTCATTTAATTATTTTTTTTGTAATGTAGTCATGGTGTTGAGCCGATGCTATATTAAATGAAGAGATATTTCAGCACAGCACATGCAATGTATAAATGTTACAAAATAAACATGATCGAATTGGTTTGACCTCAGTCTTTCTTTGCCATAGCATGGTCAGGACTGTGGTTCAAATGTATTGCTTTGACGAGACCTGCTGGTGCTGTGTTTGTCACACGGTGGATAGTGTGATCCATTCCGGAGTGAGGTGAATGAACAGGCTCCTATGCATTGGGATTAGCAGTCTTTTCATAGACTCTCAGATCAAAGCATCCAACAGCTCAGTCTCTTGGCTGCGACCGCAACAAAAGTGTTGAGAGCTGTCTGAAAAAAAGAGATGGAGCAAAACATTACACGTCTCTCTTGCTTCAAAAAAAGCATCTAAAGATTTCACTCTTAGTGGCTGCTGTTTTCTCTTTTACCCCAGCCCCTGCATGTTGGATTCAAAGGTGACGATGTCCTCTGATATGAGAGTATATTGCATAGTCCATACAAAGATCCTGTCTTTTATAACTAAATGATTGTCAATGGTCAACTTGCATCACTGGAGCCTTTTACCAAGTATATCTGGAGGTATATGAATAAATTATGATTTGGTGGAAGGAGGATAATCATTTAAATTACAATTACAATTTCCACCAGACCAACTCAAAAGTCAGGAAATAACCTATTTCATACATATTTTCTACAGGCCTGATTTTGTTGTATATTTTTTATTTTGATTTATATTTCTTGTTTTGAATGATAGTTGTACGAAATTAGATTTTCCATCAAAACAGTGTTAAAAATGCACTCACCAAGAGATTACTTCCCATGTTCCCCGGGGGCTGCAGTATGAAAGCTGCAATTTATTTTTTTCACACTCTGATGTTCTAAATGTTACCTGTTACCCTGCAAGCTGATAATAAGACATCAGAAAAAACAACAATAATGAAAACAAAAGATCATCATTATCTGAGACCTTCACAATGTGAAAGCTTTGAACAAGGTTTTATGTCAGACAGGCATTTGTTTTCATTTAAATATTTCAATAGTTTTCTTCATAATGTTACAAAAGTCAGTATTTATCCATACACAGAAGACATACTTAATAGAATTATGAAACCCTCTGGTTCACTGTAAAGGCCATTTAGATGGACTTGTCACTACTCCAAGCGGTTACATGATGATGTCACGGCACCCATCTGCTAAACAATGTAGTCACTCACTAATCTGGGCTTCTGCTTGATTGGTCTATTACCACTACTGTATAACATGGTACTGTACATTACACCACTACGGACTTGTGTGACTCAAAGACTTTGAATGCAAATTTTACAACATCATCAGCTGTATACTGATCTTCAGCAATGCTATGAATGACTAAAAGATAATGCACGTAAGGAGCAAGATATGATACCGTACTTGGGAACTTTTCTCGAATATTGTACAGGAACTACACTACACAGCGTCAAGTGCATGACGCTTGTCCCCTAAGTTTCAATAGGTTTACACTGTATTCTTTATGAGCATTTGCTTTAGTCTCTAGTTTTGATGTCCTTTAGTAATGGCAGAGGAAGTAGAATTGTAATGAGACCTTGATCAAACGCAATGATGCAAGGAGTCTCTATTTACATGTGCTGTATTGATTAATCTTGTTGCCTTGATGCACAGTAGTGCTGTGGCCTCCCAGAGTTTATAAGACTCAGTCCTTGGTTCTCTCTGGCAGGAGACTCGTGCAAACAGATTGCAATTCAAATTAGCAATGATAAGGTAGCAGCCTTGAATACTAACGGGGAGAAGCAGCCAGTTCTCATGCAGTTCTACTCACCTCCCTATCTGGATCTGTCTATTTTTGTTATTGGTCCTCTTACATGTTATTGGCCCTCTTTCATCTACAGTACCATGAAAATACCAGTTTAAAAATAAGGTAATGTAATGTTTGGGCTACAAGCGGAATTGTACTCCAAAATCATTATATTTCTCATCAGCCCACCATTGATATGGTCCCAAAACATAATTACTTTGTGCATACAAACCTCAGAGATATTGTGAGCTCAGATGTACTTCCTGTACTCGTCTCAAGAGAGACTATTCCAGGAAGTCAATCTATGCTTGCTATTAGGATGAGGATCTCTTGTGCAAACATAATGATATTTCGGGACCAAGTCAAGGGTGGGCTGATGAGAAATATATTGAAAAAGATATTTTGGAGTAAAGTTACGTTCAGATGGTCATATGTTGCCTTTAATAATAATAAAAAATAATAATAATAGAAGAAGAACAACAAGAACAACGTAAACATGTAAATATATAGTTATGAACATGATAATATGTTTGGACAACTTCACTTCATTTAAAGTTAATTTTTTTCTGATATGGCTCGACTAAATTCACGGGACGAGACTTGATATTCGCAGCAAAGTCTACACTGAGTAACTTCATCTAATTCCAGTTTAACGCACTTTTGGTCTGGTCAGGAATCGACGGCTTGGTGTTGGACGGTGAGACGACTGGTCACCGGTGCCACACCCCCTTCCTCTCCGTAGCATATGGTATATTCCAGTGATGCTGAGTGGGTGATTGTGTCCACCAGGGAAGATTTTCTGAAGATGATCAGTTGAATCATAACCCTTCGAAAAAAAACACGCCACTTGTAATCCACGCGTTCCGGTCCACAGATCAACCGCTGTCTTGCGTTTCTTCGAGCCGTCCACCGGAGCATCATTCAGAGGAACCGAGCTTCGCTCAGCCGACTCAGCATCATTCCGTTATTTTCCAAGGATACCGAGGATAAACCATAGGAATGCGAATAGTCTTGTTCTTATTTCTATCAAGTGCAGCTATGATATGGGACTAAGCCTCCGCTATGGTCACATCACGCAAAGGTGAGCCAGTTGTGTAGTGAGATGCTGTTTTCAAATGATGTGTATCACAGGATGACTACTGGACCGTATCTGTCACTGTTTATGCCTACTTATTCGTGCTTTCTGCCTATCAGCATTGTTGATTAGGAATCTAGAGAGTGTGTTGTGTTATCTACTATACTGTACAAGGTGCTGGTGAGGCTATATATTCCTATCCGTGGGCCCGTGAGGCTTATAGGGGCATTATCTTTATGTTCCTTAGTGGCGATGCCAACTCTCTGGGGACATTCCGTTATACACAATTATAAGATTTCGACCTTTGCTATTACGGGACACAGACCCATAAACTTTACTTATGTAGGTCATTGAAGTTTCCGTGTAGTCACAGTGTCTTAAATTTATTGGAGACCGTAAGTTTGTAGTTCTATCTTTCTTCCAAACGATTCCTGGCACACTTATTGCATTTCAAAAGACATGTCTCATAAGGCTATAGGCTACAGTAAAATGCATAATTGCTAAGTCATAGTGTAAAATAATACAGTCATGAAAGACATGGAAATCCTGCATTTTGGTAAATGGCAAGTATGAAACTAGAACACATCATTTGACTAAAATCAAATAATCTCACTCATGATCCATCATTTTTGCTGGTGTGTTGAGAGGTCTGGCTGTAAACATTTTGTATGATTGTTAATTTTGTTATTTTGAAATCCACACACATTATATACTGTAGGCTAGTGTCTGTCAAGAACCTACCATATGTGGACGACTGTGGACCTGGTTGGCATGGCGTTGCCAGGTGCCATATTCATATTTGGTAATAGCCTAACATTGAACAAGTGTGTGTACCAACTTGTCATTAGCACACATTTAAAATACAGTATATGTCCTACTGTACATCCACTTCTGGAGGCTACACTTCGGATGCTCAATGCACAGAGCATTCATGCATTAGGTATAGCTCTGTATCTGAAACACACACACAATGATACTGTAGGAGGCAATTTTGAGGTGATAATTTGCCAACTCTAGAAGGGATGAAATGACTACAGACAAAAAAAAAAATGCAATATGAAAGTCGCACTCATGTGCTATAATTATAGGCTAGATGTGTTGAGGTAGTTGTCGTTATATGGGGTTAGTTGTCGTTATATGGGGTTAGTTGCTTTGCTTTTTTCTTATGATATTCTCATGTGCTTCTCGCAGAATCTCAATATTCAGCATGAAACATAATGTAGCACGATTATCGTCGAAATGCTACTAACTTATTGACAGATCTATTATCTACTGTAGCTGAAAGGAGGACACTCATCTTCGCTTTGAGTTTGAACATTATTTGGTCTGATTATTCAATGGTTTGCATACACAAGCATTGTGATGGCTAAAAGGCATTCAAAGCCATACTTTATTCCCTTATAAAGTTATACCTAATATAATATACCATAATATATAATAATATATGCCATTTATATATAATAATATATGCCATTTAGCTAACGCTTTTATCCAAAGCGACTTACATTGCAGTGAGTGCATACATTTTTCAGTATATATGGTCCCAGCAGTGTGACACGTTTTTCCTGTTTACCATTCGTTACAGTACTATCTCTGCACCAACACTTTGTTGTGATTTGTTTATCATGTTACCTTGACAACAGTGGTCATTTTGAGAACTGTATTTCTGAGGGCAGAAACCACCTCAATCTATCACAGAATAAATACCATAAATACCTTTGTTTTCTTGTCACAATTCTCTGTTTTGTTTTGCACACGTGCCAATAAGGTACTCGACCTCCACTTGGCGTCGGGTCTAACAACATCCCTCGGCTGTGATTTTATTTGCGATAAAGCACGGCCTCTCGTGCCTTATTGCTAAAACCTATCACAGTCATTGAGAAGGCATGTATACTGTACCTTTAATCTGTGTAGTTTATATAGTGGAACATCAAGCACTCCATTTTCATTCTCTCTATATTCTAATTAAACCACTGGGTTTGGTTGTTGTTTTGGAAATATAATGCTATGTCCTAAAATGTAGTACCATCTAAACACCTTGCTATTTTGCATTTGTGGTCAAGCATGAAACACATGTCTTGGTTGTGAGTGTGATGCTGCTACCAGTATATCTATCTATACTGTATGTTTTGTTTGTGATTGTCACACACAAAAATCATTACATTTCATTGTCCTTCACACTGGCATCTTATTTTTTAAAACAGAGATAGCCATAGTATATGCATAATACCAAGTGTTTTGTTTTGTTACAAGGACCTGTTATTATTTTCTTGATTTGGAAAAATAAATGTTGCAAGTGACTGAATGTAAAATGATGTGTTCCCTCAAATGGGTTCGCTCACAGTTTGAAGACTGAAGAAAAATATTTAACACAATTAAATCAGTGAATCAGTGATGCAAATATATTCCAATCCACATCCCACACATTAACTAATGTGAATTGCTGTTGTGCTCTCTTTTAATGTGAAAGGATTACATACAGTATATGGAAGATTATTAGTGCCAGTTAAGGTGGTGAAAGCAAGAGTTATTAGCATGCATACCTAGAGTTCTCAGATAAAATAGATTCCTCTCGTGTCAGAAGGTTTCATAGTGGCCTGCTGGACATGCCCATTAAAGGAACTGGACTGAACACTCTGTGTCATTGTCGAATATGCCTCAATGATTTTGCAGAAAAGTTCTGTCAGGTCAGAGCTATATTTCAACGTCCTCTTATGAATTGCCACAAACCTCTATAAACATACTGTAGTTTCATAACTAAGTAGACATCTACTACAAATTATGCAGGCTTAAATGCACTCACTCTTTTAGGCCTTCTGCATTATTAACTACAGGTGCTTCGGTACATTATTTGTGGCAGATGTGAATCAGCTAACATGAGCTGTCCGTTGTGTTGTGACATCGCCCGATTTAAGAGCATATTGTCTGTCACGGGTTGACAAGCTAGTGGAAGCAGCGTCACACTGCCAGAGACAGAGCTCACACGAGTCTCCAACCTGTGTCCTCGGTTTGGCCAAAAACCACTGAGCGAATCTCCACTCGGTTGCACGAGCCTTTGACTGTCAGTTCAGACAGTGTGCGCAAATACTGTGTCGTTATGAATGTGGGTTCCAAAATATTGGAGGTCTATCGTGTGGGCAGTATTTTGAAACACTGGATTTTTGCGAGTGGGGGTGCAGTTAGGATCATCCTGTTGGTATTTTTAGTTCAGAGATGAGACGCTTGATTGAGAGTCTTAGTTGCCATACTTCTAGTTAACATAAGCTGCCTGAGGTGAAACACCAGTATTTTTGGTCCATGTTGGATGGAATGGTTTCCTCCAGATTAAGGGAAGTGGCTCCCAAGACTGGTTTCTCTGACCTAGATTAAAGGGGCAGTCTCAAACAACAACATAGACCTTCACATCACCCTGCCTGTTATTTTGGTAAACAGCTGAAGAATGGGGGCTGGAGAAATATAACCACTCACAAATTCAGACAGAGCTGCAGTGTGGATACAAGGACTGACCATCCATGAGATCAAAATGATGTGATTTAACCATGTTTTTCAAGCTATAAAGTGTTTGTTTACAACTACATTGTTAACAAACAACGGAGTAAAACAATCTTATATTTGGGGTTCTGATGGGGTTAGACAGTTGAACTACGCTCAGGAAGCATTTATAAGTCATATTCTTCAAGAATCAATGGCTATATGGCATTCATTTAAAAGTATAAAAGGTTGATGTAGCAATCCATGGAAAGTATTGAGTGACGTGTAGGTCCTTTACAGTGTATAATACTTATACTTTTCTCCCAACTACTGTATAATCTTCTGAGATGTGGCTGCATGAGCAGGTATTTGTATCCCCAAACATCATTCTGCCCAACATCATCTGTCTATTTTCAATTCAATTATTTGCCTCCACCTTCTCCCTTCTCTAACCATGCACTTCTGAGATCTTTGTATATTTTTCTTCTCAAATTATGCCGCTGGCACACCCTGTAGTCAAATGGATTGTTGTCTTTACAACAAAAGCAATCAAGTCCCCCGACCCCCATCCTTTCAACAGCCTCCCACTTCAGCTGTGGCTTTCACCTGTATAGTACGGTATGCCACCACACCAGGGCACCTGTATAGTACGGTATGCCACCACACCAGGGCACCTGTATAGTACAGTATGCCACCACACCAGGGCACCTGTATAGTACAGTATGCCACCACACCAGGGCAGGCCGTTGTCCTCTGATTTCTGCCTCCACCAGTCTCCCATGCTACACACATACTAAACATCCGCCCATGCTACATCTATTCCTGCCATCTTTCCACATTTTTGCCAGATAGATGAAAACTATTATTGAAACCTACAGTATACAGTACATGATATTTGTACATGAAGATGTTACTTTTTGGTCTTATTTTATCACTGGCACAAAGAACCGATCATATTGTAGGTAAGACTGTAAAATTACTGTTCAGGTTGTTTGGCAAGCAAGTCTACACAAATGACCTGCAAAATGATGGCAATTTGCAGCACGCAAGCCTGCTGCAATTTGCAGGTACAGTAGCTGCAGCATCTGAGGGCCTCTCATCATATGAAAAAGAGGGATATTTAGGACTGAAGATGAAATTCTCTCTGGACTGGAGAGGATACAGCCATAAAGTGGGTATTAGTACTGCACCATAACGTGTGTCTTTTACAGTAGAGTGACAGTAAATCTCAGTGGATATACAGACGCTATTGGGCCTGGCCTGGGGCTCCTCCGTAGTTAAGGAGTTGCCCATTGAACCATGATTTACCATAGGTTGACCCTTTGCAATTGGTTTGAGTTGTTTGTGATAAAACGCACAATATGACAAAGATGACTTCGACCAAGACCTCTCTGAATTCTTCACATGGAATATCCGATCCAAAAGTTGTATTTATTTGTACTGACACTGTATAGAGTAAACCTTCTGCTCAAATGTCTTACATTGACTTTGGGAAGAAACATGTTCAGCATCCCTTTTTAAGCTCTCTTGAAATGCAAATGGTGAGGAATGTTACGTGTCCTTCAACTTCCGTTCCATCTTGAGGACTGGACTTGAAGTAATAGAGATAGACCATAGATGACGCAAAGGGAAGGAGCCAAGTAGAACAGTAGTACCAAGGTGAGACGAACCTATTGCTGGGTGGCGAGAAGGAAATGATGCACATTAGAGCAAAAAGCATGGATTAGCATAGGAACAGGATTTGTTTTGACACGTTGGATGTCAGCGTTATTAGTTTGGTGCGAGGCAATTATGTTTTTTCAAATGAGTTTCGACTGAGAGGAGATTTAGAATGTTCAGTACATGGCACATACATTCCATGTCTAGCATGGATGATTGGTTCGAGGGAAGGGCTTCAGAGGGAGCGAGAGCCAGCAGAGTGGGTGTGGGAGCAGCCACCTGCCGTGTGGAAACGCCACAGAGAGCAGAGAGGGGCTTGACAGACGTGCCAGTAGGATAGTGAATAATGTGTTGCATCTAAGGGCTTGTCCATGCAGGCAGCAGGGAGCCAAAGTTGAATGTCATATAGTATACTGTTGAGGGATGACAAAAGCGTGAGTGTCAAACAGATGTTTGACATTGAAAGATTCTGAGTGACATTTTCTTTCACTCCAAATGGAAGATTTGCAGCTGCAGCACAATGCAGTGAGGACCCTGAGAGTGGGAGCTGTGGCTGGTGCCTGTCAAAAAAAACACATGTGTCTGAGTATAATGCCCCTGTGGATTCCTCTGTTTGATATAAGGCTTGGGAAACGTGGATGTCTTCATGGGGAGTGGTCTATTCATTACAATAAGATGCTTATTTCATAACTGATTCCTCTGCTTTGTTTAAAACCCCCGGTGACATTTGCCCCTAACTCAACTTGTAAGGTGAGCAAGCTTGTCGGTACTGTACTGCACTGTACTGCAGCTTGTCTATTGTAATCAATCTTGAGATCCACGTTGCCTGAATCAGTCAAATTCCTCGAAAGTGCTTCTCTTTCATTTGCTGTCTTATTGCTTACCTATATTCGACCAGTACATCTTCTATAAAGAGGCCAAACTGAAGAATAAATAGTCAAAAGCTATTGGCTACCAAATGGTGCATGCTGTAGTGGTGCTTGTTTCAATAAATCCTAAAGAAACCATCTTACCATAAAAGTGTATGGTATACCTGAAAAAAAGACCTCTGTAAAATAAAGCCTTGAATTTCATTGTTAGATCTGCTCACATATAGAGTACTTTCTTTTAAAGAGATACACATGAAATCTGGGTCCCCTGTGTCCATGAGTAAAAATTGCAATTATGGTACAATGAGCTATTTGTTTACAAGTGCTAATTAGCTTCCATTGCAAAATTGGCTTCCCAGATAATTGAGATAAGATCCCGACAGGTCAAGTGAACAGGTAATAATACATATTTGCTTTGGATACTACAGATAGATTGGATTTGCATACTGTCTGTAACGAGCAATGATTTTACAACAAAGTGGCAGTACAGCCAGGAGAAATCAATCTGCTAATACCGTAGCCAATCGAAACATTGGTGGGGAGCTATTACTTTTAAAGAATATCAATCTACAGTACCTGCAGATTTTTCAAGGCCATTACATGCTGTAGTACAGTGAAAATGTTATGTGTAGCTCCTCTATATAATTGTGTGTCCTATTGAATCATATAATCCATAGCGTTGTATGAGGGATGATTTCCTTCCTGTCCACAGCAGCTCTTGTACAGCAGAAATGAATTAAGAATTAGATGAATTAAGAATTAAATAAATGAAATATCAGGGCTGTTACTTAATTTTTAACACTTGTGTAACAGGCATTGTTCTCTCAAGTACATGGATGGAGGACGAGACTTTTGTAAAGCCCACGGTTATTCCACAATATTACTGCATTCTGATTTTGCGGTCATCATCAAGCATACTTTTGTCTCCCTTTGGCTTTAGCTTTTTTTTGTTGTTCGTTTTATTTGTCTAATGCGCTACAGAGAGAATTGGATTCGACACAATTACACAACTATCTTTTATGAAGGGCATGCTGATGATGGATTGCGCCTCTTTTGAGGCACCCCAACCAAAATGGCTCTCTAAAACAGAGAAATCAATGCTCCACTTAATTTGATAGCCTCTTGTCGCTAACAGTGCATTAGCTGTTGTGACAACCCAGAGTACCCTTTGAATGCTTACACTCTGGAGGTGTCAAAGCACAACGGAAAGTCACAGAGAACAACGCCATAACCCTACAAATATTCTGCAAAGCTGCGAAAGTTTAACCTGCACTTTATGGATTACTTTTTCAGGAGATGCTGCTTGTGCTGGAAAGCCACCTTTAACCCCCCCCCCCCCCCCCCCCCTCGCTTCCCCTTCCCCGCTTCTTTGGCACTGGTGGTGGAGCGAGGAGGGAGAGTGATCAGTTCACAGTCCACAGACCTGCGTCGTAGCGCCATGCTAGCCCTGAGACACAGTGAGAGATGATGATACAGAGTTATAGATATATATGATATATATGATATATAGAGTAGAAGAGCAGAGGAGGAGGACACTGGCACCAGGCACTTAAAAACAATGTGTGTGTGTGTGTGTGTGTGTGTGTGTGTGTGTGTGTGTGTGTGTGTGTGTGTGTGTGTGCGTGCATGCGTGCGTGCGTGCGTGTTTGTGTGTGTGCATGGTAAAAACTTGTGCATTTTGTCTACCAATCAGCATCAACAATGTTTTTGAAATATATTCAGTAAAACTGTTACTGAAATAAAAAAAATATCCAGTTTCCAGTTCTGAATGCCACTCTGTACTTAAGCAGTAACACACAAGAGAGTGTGCTGTACGGTCCTGTGAGGATGGGTCCTGAGGTCTAAGGCCGACGACCAGCCCAATCGTGCTCAAACCATGACACAGCACATCCTAAAACGATTTTACACCGACACCAATAATGTTGACATTAAGCATTGGTCCTGGAGCTTCTTTAAATGATCAATTGTATGTGCGGTTATATGATTGGCATGGCAACGAAAGCTAACCACTGAACTGACTTGCTAGCCAGCTGGCTCCGTTCGTAATGTTAGCTTTCGTACTAATTGCCGGATATGTGTCAACATGTCAGTTTGGTTGCTGTTCAACTGTTTTGAGGGCAGCTAGCTAGCAGCAATCCAGACGAAAAGTTAAGCCTGCTAGCAATAGGGGCTTCAGTAAATGTTGAAGAATCAGTTCAGTGTGACAAAAGAGAAGCCAATGCACACACAACTCAAAATTGGAAACATTTTAACCATCAAATGGGTTCGCTGCACTGGTGCAGTTCACACATCACAAATCATGCTGTTCTAGCAAGCAAAGTAAAATAAGCTATCTTTATTCGGAGGTGAAGTGCATTTTGTGAGAGAAGTCCGGGAAGGTAGAAATCCTTCTTCTTGTCACATTGTGCGCAGTGATCATTAAAACAGTAAAGCGTCTTTGCCGTAATATATCATCATTTGAGCACGGCTGGATTGCACATTTTAACAGATCAGATTGTGTAAGAGTTGCCGGATCTAACCGTTGTATAATACTGGATATCACATATCTGTGTTGGCCTGCAATAGCAGTTGAAGAGGAGGACAGGATAATACCCATAGATTATGCTCTGGAGAAAGGTCAGAGACTATTGAGGGAGGCACAGTAAGGAGGCTAGCGAGCCAGAGACACGGAGGGTGAGATAGAAAGGCTATCTATCTCACCCTCCATGTCTCTGGCTCGCTAGCCTCCTTACTGTGCCTCCCTCAACACGTTATTGAGCTGTGATCTGATTTATATCTCTTTATTATCCCCCCACATTACAACGTCTGCAGGCTGTGACAGCTATCTGAGGGGACAGGTGTCGCTCATGGTGTCACTCATGGTTCAAACAATGCCAGCACTCTCACTCAATTAGAGTCCCTGCGCTCCAATTTGCATGTGCAAAAATAGGGAGCAAAATTGGGAGCCATCTTTACCTTAATATTATGAAAGATAATCCAATGGGAGTTTTGAAGACTGCAACTAGCGTTTCCGTGATATGCAAATGCATTTTTGAGACTGTTTACTGAAACTCTGGTTGAATAATCAGCGTTTTCTGTAAGGTTTTAGGCAGGATGAGCGGACCCAGGTGCGGTGCATATAAATGAGGCAGAGAAGTAGGCAGCAATAGAAAAATAAAAGGATCTTTACTTGAAAGTTGATTTGGCAATACAGGATACAAAACATGGACTTACCCGAAAACGAAGGGGAGAAAACAAAGTCTCCAAGACAGGAATCGGGTATATTCAGAAGGCTACGAACTAAACTCAAAAATTATGGAAGAGAACAGCTTCTCCAAAACGATCCTCGTAAATATCAAAGGCTTACTAATCTCAGGTGACCAACACACTGTGAAGACTGAACAGGGAGTGAAGGTGACAATTAAACACAGGTGCAGGTAATTAGTCCATAATGAGTGAGTGAGAGAGTGAGGTGGCACAGTGGATGGCCAGAGGGAGACACCTAGGGATCGCACTGGGAAGTGCAATCCCAACCATAACAGTGCCCCCCCTCGACGAACGGCTCCTGCCATTTCATAGTGGTGCCTCAGGGTGAAGGCGACGGAAGGCGGTGATGAGACCCAGATCCAGGATATTTCGCCGGGGCACCCAGGTCCGCCCCCCGGGACCATAACCCTCAGAATTGGGTGGACCGTATAGGCGGGTTGACCTCCTATGAGGCATGGCGGGGGAATGGGAGGGGGGGGGGGGCAAAGGACTGGAGGTGACAGGCTTTAGTAGGGAGACATGGAAGGTGGGGTGGACCCGCATGGATGGGTGAAGTTGCAAGCGATAGGCCACTGGGCGGATGATCTTGAATGGACCAATGAATGGGGGATGAAATGGGCCGCCTTCAAAAATCGGTCCACCACGACCGTAATGGTTGTGAATCCATCAGAGGGGGGGAGGGCAGAGATGAAATCAAGGGATATATGAGACTAGGGGCGCCCAGCCGAGGGGGAGCCCAGCCGAGGGTTGGCGGGAGCTCTTGTTCCGTGCGCCAACCGTGCAGGCAGCAACTGTATCCACCTCCGCTGTGGGCCACCAGAACGTCCCTGCAGGGACTCGAAAGCCGTCATCATCAGGAGAAGAAGAACTGCCACAAAGAAGAACCCCGCGCCCGCTGGGGAAGTGGAGGGGTGAATGTGACCCGCGGCGAGGGACTCCTCTATGTAAGCCGCCATGGCTAGGGTCTCGGGGCGAGATAGAGAAAACAGTCTACCCCATGGAGGTCAATGGCACAGTCATAGGGCCTATGGGGAGATAAATCCTTGGCCCGTTGTTTACTGAACACCTCCCCCAGATCCCAGTAAACCCGGGGAATGCCGGAAAGATCGGGCCCGGCCTCTCTCTCCAGGTTTCTGACTTCCTGGTGGAGACAGCTGCAAGGGATCTAGGGGAACAGGATCGCGGGGGCTGGCCATCATGGTCATCACAAGGGTTACCCCAACGGAGGAGCTGGCTCAAAGACCAGTCGATGTGAGGATTGTGGGCAGCCAGCCAGGGATGGCCGAGGACTAGGGGGCAGTCGGGGGAGTCGACAATGAGGAGCTGGATCCATTACCTTTGCCCCTCTCCCACCTGGAGATGCACCAGGATTGTGCACTGAGATATCATGCTCGACCCCAATGGCCGGCCGTCCAAGGCCATGACGGGTTAGGTTCGGGGAGAGTGATCAGCGGAACACCCCACTCTTGGGCCAGACCCGCATCAAGTAGATTCCCCGCCACTCCTGAGTCAATAAGTGCCCGAACCTGATGGGTGCTTTGGGCCCACTGTGAAAAAAAAAGTTCTGGTATCTCCTGGGTCGAAGGGTGACCGTCGACTTGCTAGCACCCCCCCTGTGGCTAGCGAGACCGGTCGTTTCCCAGCCCCTCCGGGTACGCGGCACAGACATGTCCTGATCGCCTGCAGTATAGGCAGCGTCCCTCATGTAGGCGGCGTTGCCTCTCCTCTCTGGAGAGACGCATCCCTCCCAACTGCATGGGCTCCCCGGGGGTAGTTCATCCGAGGGACAGCGAGTACTGAGTACGACGCTGGTTGTCCACCCATACAGTCAGGTTGACGAGGCCGTCCAATGACTCGGGTAACTCCCATGACCAGCGTGTTCTCTTCCCATCCGGCCTCCCTCGCCAATGTCCGGAAACCGACCGAGTAGCCCGCCACCAAATGGTTCCCTTGCCGGTAGGCCGTGAGCCGTCTCCCCGCCTCATCCCCCGAAACCACACAGGCCATGTCAAACACCTTCTGCAGCTCCTGCGTGAACCGAAGAGAGTTGGTGCAGGCCTGGGTCTGATTCTCCCACTCGACCCGTCAGCAGAAAGATGATGTACGCCACCCGAGCTTGCTCGGTGGGGAAGGAGGATGGCTGAAGGCTGAACACCAGGGAGCACTGGTTGAAGAACTCCCGGCACCCCTCCCCGAACCCCCGAGTACTGAAGACTGAGCAGGGACAATTAAACACAGGTGCAGGTAATTAGTCCTTGATGAGTAAGTGAGTGAATGAGTGAGTGAGTGAGTGAGGGAGTGAGGGAGTGAGGGAGGGAGTGAGTGAGTGAGTGAGTGAGTGAATGAGGGAGTGTGTGAGTGAGTGAGGGAGTGAGGGAGTGAGTGAGTGAGTGAGTGAGTGAGTGAGTGAGTGAGTGAGTGAGTGAGGGAGGGAGGGAGGGAGTGAGTGAGTGAGTGAGTGAGTGAGTGAGTGAGTGAGTGAGTGAGTGAGTGAGTAAGTGTGTGAATGAGTGAGGGAGTGAGTGAGTGAGTGAGTGAGTGAGTGAGTGAGTGAGGCAGCACAGTGAGCGGACGGAGAGAGACACCTAGGGATCGCACCCGTAACAGTTTTCTCAAAAACATTGTTAAAGACAAGCTACAAAAGTCATGCTGTAGAGTTGTTAAGGTATGTTTTGCTCTGCCCAACACTATTTGCTCCAGCAAATTAGGACCCCTGTCTTTCCTTGTTCTATGGACAGAGGAAAGCTGTTGGATATTCTTGTAATGAACCATCCATTCTGTCAAAAGTGGACGGGCTTGCACAACTGTGGTCTGTAATATCAGGCTGTCTGCTTGAAGTTGTTTTTGATGCTTAACTTATTCTCTGTGCTTACGTAAATCATGTATTTTACCAAATAACTTGCTACTTAATTGAGGTCAACCACAGAGTAGAGTACATCTGTTAGAATGTATTTGAAGATACGTGGTCGGCCAAAACAGCCCGGCTGATGGCCGTGTGTACAGTATATCATAATAAATTGGTAGACTTTTACAGCTATGCTGACATCTAAGTAGTTAACAATGGGTCGGGGAGAGGCAGGGTTTGATTAGTGTTACACGATGGAAATGCAGTAATGGACCTTGAGCTAGAGCTGAGCTGCTGAATGTGATTGTATTAAGACACTGTGAAATATTAATTTGATGTTTAGTATTCCTGTGAGCGACTTTTTTTCTATTTAGTCTCAGAGAATTGTCACTTAAAAGAAATGAAAGACATCTTATTTTCTACTATTTACAGTTTTATTATTGTATTATTATTTTTAGAATGTGGGATGTTAGAAAACATTATACTATATTGACTTAAAAACAAAAAAGGCATTTTTTATTAACTCATGACACTACACTATAGTACTATACTACAGTGCATGGAAATTGCAAATATATTGAATCCTTATTATTTAAGCTTATCAAAATTATTTATGGAAATATTTCTTCTATTGCAGATTTTATGTCCCACAAATTTGAATGATTTTTTATGTTTAAAAAATAGTATTGAGATTTTCACAAATGAAGATATGTTAACCTTGGATGGAGCAAGAATTGGGTCAACTTACTGTACTTAAACATGTGCTTTATTAAGAGTGTGTGTGCGTACATGTATGTGGTGTGTGTGTGTGTGTGTGTGTGTGTGTGTTTGTCATGTTCAATTGCTATAAATACATTTATACACAATAATGAAGGCTGTGAAGGCTGTGAGTAAGGCTGTAAATATGCAATACTGAATATGATCTGACTCATCTAGTAGGTGTTACCGGATCATATCTCCCACCTAGTTCTGTTGGGTAGTAGCCCTGGCTAGCTGCAGGCGCTGGGGATCCCATGGCATTACTGGTCGGACAGTTAACATCGGCAAGCCGGGGGCGCTCAGTGGCGTAGCACGCTAAGGCGCATACCATATCATCGCAAGGTCCCTGGTTCGATTCCGGCCATCGACATATCCTGCATGTCATCCCAAAATGTTAAATTCATCAGAGCATATCAAATTGGGTATCAAATGAAAGCTAAGATTCTATATTTTGGGGAAATTAAGTCAAAAATACATTTCCCAACCATCTATCATTATAAAAATAGGGATAGCAAAGCAAAGGCTTTGACACCTGGTCAAATGTATTGAAAAGTGTCTAAGAAAACATCTACCAGAAAAGGTCTTTGAAGGTGTTTAGAAACATCAAACCTCATTAATTTTCACGTTCAACTGGTCAACTAATATCAACACTTATATAACACTATGGTCAACTAATATCAACACTTATATTTTGTTTTTAGGAAATGGTTTGGCTTCTGTAAGATTAAGACTCATTGCCCAGTCTCTGGGTCATTCTGTTACGAAAAACCCACACCAGTGTACAGCAAGATGTTTTCTCTCTGCCTCATGAGGAGCGAGGATAATGAACGTTAACAAAAGTAAGAAGTATAGGTAGACCTACCAAATACTTGTAGTGTTTTTACTGATATCGATTTAGTTTAGGATTTAATAAGCGATTAAAACTGGTCATGCTGTTACCAAATCAGCACCAGAATGACAAAATCAAATTGGTAACGGAATTATTTAAATTGAATTGGCTGCATTCAATTATTGTACAGGTACAAAATCTTAACCCTTAGATACCCAGAGCCAGTTTTCCTTGCATGACAAGCGGTGATTAGGACTGCCCAAGGAGACCCCAAATAACACATTTCTGGAAGAAAAATAACTTTTTTTTCTTTTTACAAATCGGCAGTTATATGTGTGATAAAGAGATCCAGACTGAGTTTTCATTCAGCCACAAAAATATTATTTTACATGAAAGCCTCCAGTATGGAAAGCATAAATGTGTGATTACAGTCCTTAACGCACTTTGAGTGACTATTTGCCCAAAATGTATATTTTTCTTAGAAATTTACTCTGGTATCTCTCAACATCTTATGAGCATTTTGCATCCAGTGAATTTCAGAAACTCACCGTTTTGACCACGTACGAGACTATCGGAAAGTTTACAGACTTTTTTCCAGAGAGAATCTACGCTGGTGAAATTACAACAATCGACCAGCAGACGGTGCTAAAACTGTTTATTAGGATATGCAACATCAAACGTTAAAGGGTTAAGGAACCCTTTTGGGTTCCATGTAGAATGCTTTTGGGTTCCATGTAGAATGCTTTTGAGTTCCATGTAGAACCCTTTTGGGTTCCATGTAGAACACATTTCACAGAGGTTTCAACATGGAACCCAAAATGGTTCTACATGGAACTTAAAAGGGTTCCAAAAGGGTTCCACAGGGACAGTCAAAAAACAGTGGGAAATCATACAGCATTAGTTACAAACCACTGCATCAACATCCTCACCAAGCATCGCATCAATATTCTCATCTCATGCTCCAATAAATGGAGGCTTGTTGTTGAGTACAGTCGGGAAAGCAAAGCCAGCAAATCACACAAAGATGGAGCTCAAGTGACTTCCATTGAAAATGAATGTTGTACACTTCTACAGAAAGGACATTAAGGGATTTATATTCCTCATGAAAGAGCACACTGACACATTATGTGTGGTGTCCCTAAAACAGATTCTTAGGATCCTTCGCACACTGCTTGCAGACAATAAAGAAAGTTTTCACTTTGCAGAGGCTATCTCTGAGGCAAACTAGCAGCAGGTTGGGTGTCTCTGTGAACTTTGCTATAAAGGAACTTTGCTATAAAGGGTTTTTGTTTGGCATAAGTTTGAAAGTGAAAAATTGAGTCTCAGGGTCATTCTGTTACCATGGAATTGCCCATATGCAATACATGGGAGGCAACACATCTGGCCCTGTGAGACTAACCTTATATACTATACCTATACACTCACTGAGCACTTCATTAGGAACACCTGTACACCTTCTCATGGTGGAGGTGGTGAAACACCTGTACACCTTCTCATGGTGGAGGTGGTGGAACACCTGTACACCTTCTCATGGTGGAGGTGGTGTCATGGTGTGGGGAATGTTTTCTTGGCACACTTTGGGCCTGTTAATACCAATCAATCATCGCTTGAATGCCACAGCCTATTAGTATTAATGCCACAGCCTATTAGTATTAGTAGAGTATTGTTGCTGACCATGTGCATCCCTTCATGGCCACAATGTAACCATTTTCTAATGGCTTCTTCCAGCATGATAATGCACCATGTCACAAAGCAAAAGTCGTCTCAAACTGGTTTCATGAACAATTAGTTCAGTGTTCTTCAGTGGCCTTCCCAGTCACCGGATCTGAATCCAATAGAACACCTTTGGGATGTGGTAGAACAGGAGATTCACAGCTTGAAAGTGCACCTGAAAAATCTGCAGGAATTGCGTGATGCAATCATGTCATCATGGACCAGAATCTCAAAGGAATGTTTCCAACATCTTGTGGAATCAGTGCCACAAAGAATTGAGGCTGTTGAGAGCAAAGGGAGGCCCTACCCTTCCTAAGGGTTCCTAATAAAGTGCTCAGTGAGTGTAAATGTGTATCTCAGACTTTCAATGTCTAATAGTGTTTGTTTAAATATTGGCAGACTCTTATTAATCTACAACAGGAAAACATAACTTTTATGTGTTTACACAAAATAATTGCAACAGAAAAAGAACGAATACTAGGGATGCTTCAACAACAGTTGGTAGGACAATATTGGCAATAATTGCACAATCTGTGATTGGCCAACTGCTTTAAAATGTCGTTTTTTTCTGACTGGAAACTGGGACCTCGTACAGCATGTCATTGCAACAGATTTAGCTAGATAGCAAATCTTCATCTGTTGCCTCTGAGCATGAAACAATCAACATCATCATGAATCAACATTAATCGATCAATACTACAATATAACACATTATAACAAATAAAATAATAATTATTATTATTATTATTATACAAATGTACAAATACATACACAACAATAGACAATATAATCAAATATTAAAATGTCCTTTGGTCCTGTCTGACAGTTGGAATCGTCTTAATGTCTTAATGTTCACAGGATTGGTTTCCTTTGGCTCCTTTTTTAGGATTGCCTTGAAGCTAGCAGATGTACTGCACTCTCTCACCCTGGTTGGTGAGGTGTTCTGTAAACCCACAGGTTCTGATTGAGAAAGCAATCTGGTGGCCAAATGTAGTGGACCTCATCTATGCTCAGCAGTCCTCTCTTGTTGAAGCCCTTGTCGTCCTGGTATTACCCTCGCAGTATAGAACAAAGTGTTTAGGAGGTGGTGGTCATGAGGTGGGGGTCATGAGGGATTTCAAACAGGCGTAGGCTTGGCAAGGCGTAACATGCTGTCAAAGCTCACTAGGTTCTATTTCTTAATGATATTGCAGTAGTGATGGGTGTTTGGTTTCATTGTGCCTTTTTGTGATGAAGTATTTTCAATACTAATATAGCCTAGGGCTACACATGGACAAACAGAACGAAAACAAAACAACAACATTTCTTTTGGCCCATTTTTTTTTTCACAACCTGGTTATAGAAACCATGTGAATAATAAAAGTTGTTTTTGTGATTTAATTTTGTGAGTAGTTGTGTGATTTAATTTGTGTTCATTGAATAGCATCATCAAAAGCAAAATATGTATTTATTGTATATCAGGGTACAAACAGATATAAGAAAATAAAAATATATATCGGTATTGGACGATTGTGTTATATGAATATCGGCTATTGGTGTCGACCCAGAATTTTCCTATCAGTGCAGCCCTAACACATATTCTGTCAGACTCACATCACTTGTGTAACCGGCGGCACAATGTCAGGTACTGTAACAGTATCGCTTCCTTTCCACGAGTCCTAGGTCCCGATCCTCTGTATTGCAAACAAGTGACCACCCTCCGAAACACCCGATGTTAGCCAGCTACGCCCCCGAAAAGCTGTTCATTCAACGGTTCGGGTGTGGATAGTTCAACTTGAGGAGTGAAAGCAACTTCAACTCGGTTACACTGACCCCTCTTAACTCACTCCACAGCCTCCTCCTTCACAAGCGCGCAGTCCCGCCCTCCAAAACACACAATGTTAATCAACTAAACCACCAAAAAGCTATTCATAAGATTACGCTGCGTATTTCAATTTGAGGAGTGAGTTCACCAATTGGACTCGGTTACACTAGCACCTCGCCGCAGGACTAATCTACATGGCCTATGAAAGTAGCTAGCGGTACCAGACAGCACTCGCTATCTCGATCCTATTTTACGAGAGATCACAGACGACTTCTTCATGAATTACTGCATGACGAGCATAATTTCCCTTTAAATGGACAATGGCCTAATCCTCAGTTTTTGGTGGCTTTAGAGGCAGTTTAAAGCCAAGAAACAAAGTGAAGATAGTAAGTACAAGACAGTCACTTTGGTCAGTCAGCTTCGTGAGTTTGATTGAGTTGTGAGGTTCATCAACAGCCCTGAGGTCAAGCTGCGTTCATAACGTGCATACATAATGTGCAAGCTGCATAAATGTTTTTGTTTTTTTACAGTTTTTAATATACGGTTGGGGACATTGACAGGAGGATGTGTGTGGATCCAAGCATTGGAATAATTAGCAGTGTTTGAGAGGGAGGCAGTGTGGTGAGCAGTGGCCTTCACACACATCTCCTCTGATAGCCTACTTGGGCATACTACTTGGGTGTATTTCCACACTTATTTGTCCAAATCATTCAGTCGTGTAAATATTCTCTGAATCGTCTTTTAATGAGTCGTGGTGTTGTTTTGCTGTGCCATGTAGGATACACATCTTAGAAGTGATAAATTAATAAAAGCATTTGAGAATACCAATCATTTAGATTAATCTGTAGACATTGCAATACGTTTATCTTTTTTGCTTAAGTCAAAGCAAGGGGCTCATTTCCTCAATTTTGAATATTATTGATTACTCATTCCTGAATATTAATTATATAGATACTATTTTGGAGATATTGACATCTATTGTACAGTAATTGTCCTATAGATGGTGAGCTGATGAACCACTACCCAACCAAGCCTGCCTCTCTGCCTGTACTATCTGCCAGGTTTGTTTTGAAATTAAATCATGACTACCAATTTGAATTTGAAAGTGTTTTTCCTCAGGTTCATTCTTCCAGTGCACCGCATGGGGTGTTTTTTGATGTTCCTGTCTGACAGGTTTAACATAATTGCGCTTGGTGCGGTCACCAATGAGGCTAGTAATTCTCTTTAATCATAATTGATTATTGAAGATGCCTAAGTGACAGGCCGTGTTATTTTGGGCCTGGAAAAAATAGACAAATACATGACTACAGACTGAATTTAAGAAAACCTGTCATATTGCTCCTGGTCATGGTGGCTCTTGACTAGAGGCTGAGTCGGAGAAAAAAGACTTTGATGTGCACTGTTAAGGGAAGATTAAAGAGTTGGAATTATGGTAATGATTCGGTGGCCTGAAGGTTATTTACCGTGTGTCCAAAATAATTTGAAAAAAACTTTGATCATCTTGGCTAACAAGGGAAGGATTCCCTCTTTGGAACAGTCTGTCAAGAGTCGTAATTGTTTTTAGTTTTTTCTATTTCTGCAGTCATTGGGCTACATGTAATAACATATGAGGTAGTGAAGCTTTGTGGTGTTGCTATCTAAAGAGGTGTGTACAGTATATTGTAAGTCAAGAACACTGACTTTTCAATGTATCTGACAGTCCAGCTTTTTTTTTTGACAAATTGACAAATCCAAAATGCTTTCCCCAAAATCCCCCGGAAACATGTAATCCAATCAAACTACACATTTTACGGCGTTGTATCGAAATGTATCAAGTTTTGTAACATTTGTACCTCCATCCTGAAAATGGATGCTGGTTTAAAATAAAATCAGTAGTCTATGGCTTAGGAGGTCATTCCTGCGTTTTATCTCACTGAACCAAAGTGCAAAAACAAACACGTAATTAAAAAAGAGAATCCGTGAGGTATAATATGTCTCACTGCAGATAAATCGCCACAGACTGATGGAACGCTTTATCATACAGAAGTGAACTGACCTCAGGCTATCTATTAAAAAACGTTCAAATGTCCAAAGATTCGTCTTTCATTTTTTAGTGAAGGGCAGGCTTTCAGGTCTCATATCAAAGAGAAACATCAAGCCACGAAATGGGCCTGGCACAGAGGGACAGCTAATGTAGGATAACAAGTCTTTAAAAACCCTGTCCTGAAAAACCAAAGTGGGACCTTCCAGGCAATGAATGGATTGATGAGTGTTGAGAGGGAGACACAGGATAGAGTGGAACTCTGGAATCACTGAATTCCTGGTGAGGATCTGGCCAGCTAAATTCTGTTAAATAATACAGCTTCTCAACAGTGTGTAATGAATGTAATGCAATTACAGTATTTATGAGAACACTCTATCCCCCAGCTGCTTATTCATCCCTTTGATTCTGAGATGCAAAATTGTGACCTAATTGGAATAAATGAATAGCTCCCTGTGCCTTAACCTATAGCATCCTGATACAAACACTGTCGGCTGTTGGCTTTTAGACACTGTGCCAAACGACATTCATGACAGGCATAAAGAAATACATGTGAATATATTTAAGCGGAGAAAAATTTATTAGATCTAGACAATATTGCGAAAGAGCAACGAGATCACTCATATGATGCCCAGAAGCAAACAGTCTGCAGTGTTTACACACTAACAAAATAAAACATAACAATGTAAAATAAAAATAAAAAATCTGTGTCTGTATTCATTTGAAACTTTAAATCTATCATTAGCATAAGTCAGTTCTACTTGAAAATCAGAAGAGACCCAGCATATGGTATAGTAGTACACACTATGCCATCTTGACAGTTTAAAATAATTTTCCTAACCCTAACCCTAAAAACATACTTGGGTAGTTGACATTTCCTCTCTTCATTCCCAGAGGCTATGTTCTGCTTCTTGGCCTCAGTTTTATACCCTTTGCATGATATCACATAAAGATCCTACTGCTTGTTGCAAGTGAAAAGATAAATGCTAAGACACTTGCTCTCTAGAATAGTGGAAAATTGCCACGAGCCAAGAGATATTCATAGTTGACCTGAGCTTGACTTTTATATTTACTGGTATTTACTGCTTCACTGTGCGTGTGTGTGTCTGTGTGTGTCTGTCTGTGTGTGTGTCTGTGTGTGTCTGTCTGTCTGTGTGTGTGTGTGTGTGTGTGTGTGTGTGTCTGCGCGTGTGTGTGTGTGTGTGTGTCTGCGCGCGCGCATGCATATGTGTGTGTGTACACGCGTGCGTCTGTGTGTGTGTGTCATTGCCAGGAAGACATCTCTACGAACATGTATTTCCAATAGTGTGAAATCCTTTTAATAGATGTTTGAAACTGCCCTGAGCTGGTGCAGAACATCTCCTCCTCAGGTGGCTTTACAAATCCATCCGTAAGCTCAGGGCTACAGCTCCCCCTACAAGGCATTGCATATCTGAGTGCTAAATCTAACGAGTCAGAGATGGGATTCTGCACTGTGGTCAACACCCCAACAATAGGGTGAAGGCATGCCTGTTGTGCACCACCCTGTTGTTTTCATGTAGGGTACGAGTGGGAGAGGAGCCTCTCCACATCCTGTTGTGTATCTTGGCAGAGCTTGTTGAATTTCCCATGGGTTGCTTCCTTGCGAACATTTGAGCACATTTTATGAGACATTCTTGTTTATCTAATGGTTGTTCCACGAGGCTACACACCTTACTGAAAGCCATAGTGGTAGAAGCATAAAGAGAGCATCCTATTCATTGTTGTAGTCATTGCTTTGTCATCTTAACGGCATTCACTGTAGATGGATTATTGATACATTCATATATGTCAAGCTCTTTCTCTGTGGCCATTTTTCTGTCCTATGAAAATATGTGAGTGTTGAGTCAGTCATTTCAAGGGAATAGATTCTCATCGGATTGAGCTCTGCTTTTCATAACTTAACTTTAAGGATATGACCTGTTTCCTTCAGTCTCGTGTCATCTGTGCGTGAGCGGCTAGTCTTACCAAAGCCCACTATTACAGTAAGTGTATTCGGTTGTCATATGACTCCACAAAAGCTATAGGATATGACATTTCATAAATATCTATGAATAATTTATACGGTTCACATTTTAGTGGGATTACTGCCAGTAACACAGATACACGGTAGAGGCCCTTTTTTTTCTTTTCTTTTTTGGAATTCTCAGTGTTGTATTATTCATCTTTTAAATGGAAATCATAGCTTTAAGTTCATTTTGCTGTCTGCCGTCACTAAGTGTCATTGGCTGGGGGGATGGATGGGATGGGGGAACGCAGCTTTAGTGCCTCTCCTGGGGATGGGTCAATGTAGGCCATGTTAAAGTAGGATGGAGGTAGCCATAAGGGCTGCACTTCATTTAAGACCTGTCCGTCACCTGCTGGAGAAATATCCTGACAAATGATATTACTCTGTTTATATTCCTCTCATCACTGAGCAGAGGGGGAGAAAATCTGGCTGTTGATCTTGTATCATCTAACACTTTGACGAGTAACAGCGGGCCATGAGATAATATTTGACTATAAAAAGAAAGAAAACAGGACTCGTTGAGAGAACTATTAATGGAAATATATTCTGCTTTTTTACACAAAGCGGGAATGAAAAAAGTTCAAACCCACTATGATGCACCCCTTTTCAATGTGTTTTTTTTATATGTCATGTCAAGCTTTCAAACACCAGTAATTATTTCCACTCTTTGCAGCTGAACTGCCACTAGTATGGAGGCTACAGAGCACATTCCCCGGTGTTGTGAACAAAGCAGTGAAGATATGTTTATGTATGGACATCAGGCCACCCGTCTCCTGAATTCTACCTCCACCAGCCTCCTCTGATGTCTATGTGCAGAACAGTAGACATCATCTGTTGACACTAGAAGCCATCCACCAGCCTCCTCTGATGTCTATGTGCAGAACAGTAGACATCATCTGTTGACACTAGAAGCCATCCACCAGCCTCCTCTGATGTCTATGTGCAGTACAGTAGACGTCGTCTGTTGACACTAGAAGCCGTGGCATCACAGGCTCTAAGTAATCTGTCTCTGTGCTTGAGGCGTGCACAGACATACCAACCAAACTAAAGGGATATTTATCTTAATCTTAATCTAATCACTGGTGCTGCCCTGACCTACAGTACAGTAGGAACAGTGTTTATGTGAGGGATAAATGAGGTTGAGGTGAAAAATGCAGTAAAGATGGTAAACACACATCATATGCATACTTTAGAGCAATGACAATGACAGATCTCTCAGGAGGAAGTAGAGGAGGAGCTCCCGAGGAGTCGTAGCGCTTGACAGAGATTGAGGCACTCGAGAGCCTGCGGCATGCCTGTAGCACTGTAATGAAGTTTGTGGCTGCTGTGCCCATGCTGGGCAAACTGGGACGACTTTTCTCTCTCTCCACGGGGGGACATTCACATGAATATTGTATCCCTCCTCACCCTCTCCCCAATTAACACTGAGCACTTTTCCCCCTGTTATAAAGGCATTCAGAGTTCCAGGCTGGCATCGCAGAACCAAACAGCCTTTGATTTGTGGACTCAACTCAATACTCTAAGTCATGACTTGTATTTCGCATAGAAAGGATCAGAAATTTAACTTTTACCTTTTACCGTTTTTGCACAGAATTGATATGGGAGAGTGGTATGGACGCTTTCAACGGCTTTGAAATGTTTGAATGTATAGGAATGCTATTGGGTATGATGACTCTGTATAGTGAATATTTAAGCAATAATGCCAAAGCAATAAGTCGTTGCTTCAAAGCAATCGTCAATATTGTCGCAGATAGGGGGAGTTGTTAGTTTACAATACTGTTCACAACGTGCAGTGGACTGCTTGCAAACCCCTACCAAGTGACTATTGCCGATAAATCACGGGCAGCATTCATCCTGGTAAATCCCAGGATAATGAGCAAATTACGGTGTGTCGTGCAGGCCGGTGTTCTTCACAATGATTTGTGTGTCCACTTGGCAGTGTATTTACTAACATTGTAATCATCTCATTAAAACCTACTCGGGGCTCATCAGAAGACATTGCCTTAGCCCAATGTATTCCCATGCGTTTAAAAACCTTTGCATTCAATTTGGCTAAGCACCAGATGCTTTTCCTAGCAGACAAAGCCCATACCATTTGCAGTCACTGCAACAGTCATCCTCAGAGCATTAGCAGGAAAAGCATATTTACGTAATATTGATTAACAAATTGTGTGATATTAACATAAGGTTATCTTAAGAATAGATTTTAAATTGCATGTTTCCAAGATAGCAGACGAAAGATTAAAAAAAGTTACATTTTCCAAGTTCTAGATTATGCATGTGGCCTTTCGAAGATGGTGAAATGCGTCTTTTCCATTTCTGCTCTTTTATTAGATCAATGAGATTTGCAGAGTAATATTGGTTTAATATCGGAGTGTGAAAGTTAAGTTATGAATATCTAGTCAATTGACTGGATTTGTTGTGAATTATGAAACCTTTCTGTCAGTCAGCTTGTCTCAACGAAATTGTTATTTTCTTTTAAATGCTGAGATGTAAGGTCTTTGTATTGAGCATATTCAATGTTGTATTCGTAACTGTCAGTAATACTGGTCCTTAAAAATACATTGAGAGCAGTTTTGCTTAAATACTGTATGTCTAATACATACAGTGTACTAATTAAATACTGTAGGTCTATTAGTCCTCATCATAAAATAATGAGCAGTCTCTGTAATCTATATTATTCATGTAGTATTCATACAGCATTCATACAGCATTCATACAGCATTCATACAGCATTCATACATACATAGAGACTCACATCACAGTTGACCATCCTTCAGAGACCTGGGACTAAAGAAGTTGATCTATACACCATCAAACTGTTCAAATCGGGGTGGATTAAAACGTTTCTATAATACTTTTCAACACAAGCTTTTACAGAATATCAATTGCTTTGACTGATATCAGTAAAACCATATGGACAATTTGAATAATTTGAATGTAGACAATAAGTATTGAATAAGTATTTCTTTATTGGATGTTAGTGTCTCAGTTCACTCTGCATTAATGGAGGGAGTATATCTGCAGACATTTTGAGGTTATCTTTTTGTTCAAGGTTACACATTGATAATACTTCTTCCACTGTGGCTCCTACTGTATGTGAGGCTTCTAAAAGCAGTCTGTAAATGTCACAGTTTTCTTTCCTCACGTCGACAATATCTCAAGTAGAGCAGGAAGCAATTCAGATGGCGTTATAACTCTTTTGGTGTGTGTGTGTGTGTGCGTGTGTGCGTGTACTCGTACTCTATTTTCATAAGACGAAGCTGAGCCAAAAAAAGTTTAAAGAGAAGTAAAAATAAATAATATAGATGTATGAGCCAGCCACTCATTAAAAGTATTCTATTCCATTTTTCTCACAGCAGCATTTCTACATGTACGTATGTGCATCCCTTCATGGCCACAATTTACCCATCTTCTAACGGCTACTTCCAGCATGATAATGCACCATGTCACAAAGCAAATGTCGTCTCAAACTGGTTACATAAACATGACAATGAGTTCATTATTCTTCAGTGGCCTTCCCAGTCACCGGATCTGAATTCAATAGAACATCTTTGGGATGTGGTAGAACGGGAGATTCACAGCTTGAAAGTGCACCCGAAAAATCTGTAGGAATTGCGTGATGCAATCATGTCACCATGGACCAGAATCTCAAAGGAGTGTTTCCAACATCTTGTGGAATCAATGCCACAAAGAATTGAGGCTGTTTTGAGAGCAAAGGGAGGCCCAATATTAGCATAGTGTTCCTAATAAAGTGTTCTGTGAGTGTATATTAATGACAAATATGTTTCTGCCTCACATGGAGTGATTGATTACTGAGAGCATCTCAGTAGAGTATGTGAGTCCCTTACCGGAACACCTTGTCTCTACAGCAGGCTGTACCCCTGACAAACAAAAGCCTCACCGCAACTTGTGTTGACTCCCTACTCATCATCTCCCTACCACACCTACCGTACCAGCGGTAATTACCTCTGCACGCACAGACGAACAGCATCGTCCAACCAGGGGGCTGGCCACAGTGCAGAATACAAATGGCCCATAAAAATGCCTTCTACTTCCAATTAGTCAAGCAAGATACTAAGCTTGCAATTAATAACCTATTACCACGGTCAGGCAAAGACAGGACCACCTAATGAGCATTTGATTGTCATATTTGTCTTGAATGCTGTTAAATATTCCAAATGTCATAGGGTAAACACAACTATCAATTGCCGGTAGCCTCCTCTGGTTTCTTGCTGAAGTTTTTTTTATTTATTTTTTTTATGTGGGGAGTTTGTTTTCTTGGCATTTGCAGAGAGACAAGGACAATGGGGTGATGCAATCGTCTCTGCTACTGGGGCGAGTGTTTGGGTCAAGGCCGTGGCCAAGGTTTAGTGTCTGTCAGGCGGCAATGATAGAAAGGTCAAGCAGAGCTCAGGGCAGAATAGAGGGGTTCAAGTCAAGGTTACTTGTGTGTGCTTCTGCTACACTACTGGGCTGGGATAGATACTGTACAGGCACTACAGTCACCTCTGGAGATAGAGATCTGAAATCAATTATTCATCATCGTACCACTACCATATTACTACTCTATCATCATGAATGAATAATAGTCATCTAAAATTCTTTTCAATTCCACAAATGAAATTGTTACAGGTATCAGGTAATTACAGCGTACAGTATGTTAAGAATGTAGGTTGCTATTGGGAGCTCAACCTCTAATATATATATATATATATATATATATATATAGAGAGAGAGAGAGAGAGGGAGAGGGGGGGGGGTATCTAAAGGCATAGTGCCATCAAGGGAATAAGAACTGATTCTGCGGCTAACGCATTGTTTTCTCACATGCTTTTCCTGCCATTGTAGTCCATCAGAATCTGCAGTAAATTAAAGTTATCTCTCAATCTGTTCTTTACGAGGGCATTTCCCCTCTTGTGTCTCTCAAAGCTACTAAATCTTACCACAATATCAGCCAGCAGCAGCCCCTTAAAACAAGGACTCACTGATTAAAGAGACTAATATCCAAATAATTACTTTTCAGTGAGTTATATATTATTTCTCACCATTGTGGGACACAACATTAGCCATGCGTGAGTTGTATTAATTGCTCTAAGCCTAGCTCCATCTCTTCTCTGGTTCTCTCTCTAGATTGGTCTTGCATGACTGAATGAGCGTGGTCCAGTGTTGCCAGGCATGGAGCAGATGGATTGTAAACCTTACCAGTCGTTGTCCAAGGCGCCGAAGGAGATGGAGCTCGCCTACACCAGCTCCTCAGACGAGAGCGAGGATGGCAGGAACCTTTGTAAATCCTACGCATCCCGAGAGACCCTGCCTGACTACGGCCAGGAGATGAGACTCAACTACAACAGCCACAGAGCCAAGCGGAAAACAGCGGATGAGCCTGCAGGAGGTACTGTACAGCATCATCACCAACACTACAAAAAAGAAATATGTGGTAGAAATAGCTTTTTCATTTTGGTCAACTTGGTCAACTTTGCACTGAGGCATCTGTTAGAAGAAGTTAGGGTGAGTCAGCTCACAGGCGTCGGTGGTGAAATCCAGGTTAATCCATTCTCACCGCACAGGATGTGGTCAGTTCTAAAGTCAAAATGGCAGAAAGGTTGCAGGGGCACACAGGTGGATAATTGATTGTATGCATGATAAGATTTATTGTGACATTGCAGCCAGCAGAATGAGTTTTATAATCTCTTGGTCCCATATCCACATACCCCCTGGTAAATGTATCAAGAAATATTCTGCTGCAGTGATTATGGAAGTATTGAATGTAATCATGGAATGTACATTTGACTTATATATTTATGTGAAAAAAACTGTTATTTCTTGGATTGTGTCTAGTGAGTCACATATAGGATCTTTCCCAGGGTTGTGTTGGGGAGGCTGGTACTGTAATGTATACAGTGCGTTACACGGAAAGCTGGCAGACTTGCAACACTCATTTCCTCTATTCATTTCCTAACAAAAGACTGATTTAAAGTGGATAAAATAGAGGCATGATTGCATTATTTTCTACAGGGAGCAAGGGTCCATTCTAATGTAATTACGGTGCCCTCCATAAATATTGGAAAGAGGAAGCATTTTGTTTTCTTTTATCTCTATACTCCAACAGCTTGGATTTGAAATCAAACAATTACTATGAGGTTAAAGTACAGATTCTCAGCATCAATTCAATGTTTGTTTTTTCAGATTGGTTTCACCATTTAGAAATTACAACCTTTTTATACATAGTCCCCCTATTTCAGGGCACCAAAAGTATTGGAAAATTGGCTTGATAGGTGTTTCTGGTTAGTCAGGTTTATTCCATCACGTCATTTGTGCAGGCATAAGAGAGCTGTCAATGTCTAGTATTGATTCTAGGCTTTGCATTCGCCTATGGAGTCTGCTATTGGTGTGTGTCAAGATGAGGACCAATAAGACATCAAGGAAAGTCAAGAAAGCCATTATGAGGCTGAAATATCAGAAAAATCGATCAGAAACATAGCCAAAACCTTCGACTTAACAAAATCAACATTTTGTAACATGGAACACATTCCAGGAGGTAGGCGTGAATGTGTGAGAGACTACCATCCGTAGAATATGTCAGGCATCACTGCAAGGTGCAAACCACTAGTTATCCTCAAAAAGGATGGTCAGGTTACAGTTGGCTAAAAAGTACCCAAGAAGCCTGCAGAGATCTGGAAATGTGGACAGATAAGATGAATATTATCATGTACCAGAGTGATTGCAAGAGGAAAGTTTGGAGAAAAATCTGCCCAAGATTTACAGCATACCACCTCATCTGTGAAACATGGTGGAGGGGGTGCTATGATTTGGGCATGCTCAGCTGCCACAAGAACTGGCTAACTTGTCTTAATTTATGATGTTACTGGTAACAGCAGCAACAGAATGTATTCTGAAGTGTACAGAAACATCTTGTCTGCTGGAGTACAAGCAAATGCCTCCAAACTCATTGAATTGCGCTTCATCATACAGTAAGACAATGACCCCCAAACATACTGTCATAGCAACTAGGGCCAAAATTCAGAAAGTTCTTGATTGGCCAAGTCAATCTTCACATTTAAATCCAGTTGAACATGCATTTCATTTTCTGATAATAAGATTTTAGGCAGAAAGACCTCAAACCAAACAACTGAAGATGGCTGCAGTACAGGCTTGGCAGAGAATCAGCAAATATACCCAGCGTCTGGTGGGGTCAATGGGTCGCAGACTTCAGGCAGTTATTGCATGCATGATCGCATGATTGTCGGCCAAATACTAAACATGAGTTTATTTGGACATTATATGATTTTTTTCCAATACTTTTGAAGACCTGTTGGTGTATAGAAAAGAAAAAAAGAAGACAAAATGCTTCCTCTTTCCAATACTTATGGAGGGCACTGTATTTACATTAGAATGGACATTTGCTCCCTGTAGAAAATAATGCAATCATGCCTCTATTTTATCCACTTTAAATCAGTCTATTGTTGGGAAATGAATAGAGGAAATGAGTGTTGCAAGTCTTCCAGCTTTCTGTGTAACACACTATAATCAAGACCAAAACCCACTTAAAGAGCTATGAATGGGTTTTTTCACATTTTGCAGTATGCCAGTTCTTCCTCGATATTTCATAAGTGAATGTTGTTGTTGTAGATGATAGTTGTTGTAGATGATAGTTGTTGTAGATGATAGTTGTTGTAGATGATAGTAGTTGTAGATGATAGTAGTTGTAGATGATAGTTGTTGTAGATGATAGTAGTTGTAGATGATAGTTGTTGTAGATGATAGTAGTTGTAGATGATAGTTGTTGTAGATGATAGTTGTTGTAGATGATAGTTGTTGTAGATGATAGTAGTTGTAGATGATAGTAGTTGTAGATGATAGTTGTTGTAGATGATAGTTGTTGTAGATGATAGTTGTTGTAGATGATAGTAGTTGTAGATGATAGTAGTTGTAGATGATAGTTGTTGTAGATGATAGTTGTTGTAGATGATAGTAGTTGATATTGTCACACATGGTCTGCTCTGCTTTAGGATAGCGCCATAGGGCACTGATTGGATCTTTATGTCTATAGACTCATTTCTTATTGGATACTTGAATTCATTGTTTGACGTAGTTCTGCTAACCCGAATTCCGTCTCTTCATAGAGTCCAGAAATAAATGTGTTTATTCTATTATTCTGTCATTTTGTCGACATGACATCCTTTTACCTGATAATCTTAAGAATAGAAGAAAGAAGTAGCCATGTTGCAGAAAATATGGTACTGTCTTTATCAATTGAGATAACCTCTAATGTGGCCTAACAGTGATAGCTGTTATATGTGATATCATATTATATATGATAAGAAAATAGCTGGAAATAACATATTTCTTCATGGCCATTTTACATACACATGAATGGTAGGCAGTGAATAACCCTCGCCCCTCACTCTCACAGTTTTAAGAGTCAAATGATGATCTATGACATGATGGAGATTTAAATCATATGTTTCTGAAAATGAATACATATACTGTATTGTCATGTTCT
Organism: Argentina silus; assembly: GCF_951799395.1. Lineage (NCBI taxonomy): Eukaryota > Metazoa > Chordata > Actinopteri > Argentiniformes > Argentinidae > Argentina > Argentina silus. The sequence continues at coordinate 29,462,813 of NC_139656.1, read as the reverse complement.
TGTATGCTGCAAATGTTAGGTGGAAATCGTTTTTCTGTGTATCGCAGTATTCAAATGACACACTGAACAAAACATTTAGTTCTGGTTACCTTGGAAACTGCATAAAATGAACAAATGACATTTGCTCGGAGCAGCAGCTTTTTCAACCTGAACAGATTGATAACAAAACAGTATGCACAGTATTCAGCCCCTCGGAGGAGAGAAGGACATTCTCAGTGCTCATTTATGTGTCCATTTTCCGCTGGTGCCTCCATTTCGCGGCACTGATTTTAAGGGGCAGGAGGTCAGAGAGAGATATTCACTGACATGAAATTGGACAAGGACATTGGTTCCTGACTGGTTTAATTAGTGTAGAGATTATTACTGGAGAGTGAGGTCAGGTAGGACACCTTGGTGAGGGATTCTCAAGAACAATTTAAAGAAAGCTGACCCTCTTCATATGCCAGTCTAGACATGAGTACAGATCATGGCCACTGGGCCATGTTAGTCTAGTCTAGTTCTAGGATTCTGATCTAGGACTGGTTATAGTGCAGCCCAGACTAGAGTTGGGCCGATATCTGATATTATTGAATATTGTGAGCATATCGGGATATTGTCAGCATATTGTGATATTTGGAGCATATTGTGATATTTGGAGCATGTTGTGATATTGTTACAGAAAATACTCTGTAAAAGTGCTTAAAAATCCAGATGTGTGCAGAACTACTACAAGTGAGGTTTCCTGCACACGTTTCTTTGTTTCACCAGAATAATTACTATTTATTTAATGGTGGCATGCGTCCAACATTCTTCAGCGATGAACAATATTATCACGAATCTATTGCCTAAAGTTATATCATGAATACAAAAATGTGGATATCACCCAATTCTAGCCCAGACACAAGCATACTATTGTTGAGGCTGTTGTCATAAAAAAAAAAAAAAAAATTTTTATCAGTGTATATACATATAGATTTATGCTATCTAAAATTATATCAGACTTTTGGCACCATTCTCATTTCCACCCTCTGATTACAAGATGATGTCAGATAATCTATAGTCTCTCTGTGTTAGGGTTAAGTGAAGGCACTCAGATATATTTTAATGTGGATTAGCGAAGTGACCCTGTCTTTATCACAAATATCTTGGAAGTGAATTAATTTCACTCTGCAGAGTAAATGTTGATAAAGATTGATCCTCTTGCACAAAATCATAATTAAAGATTAAGCCCCAGGTTTTTCTGCATGCAGGATTTATGGATGGAGTTTTAGGCAGAGGTATTTTTGATACTGTGGTTATTGATTGATCTGTCAGAATCCTTAATTGAGATACACGCACATACATATGAAGGCCTACTGCGACTCAGACTTAAATTATGTATTGATTCCAAGTTACACACAGAGATTTTAGGCCAGAATTCAACTAATTCAAGTGCAGAACAGGTGTACACAGCATCTGTCAACAAGCTTCTGTCTAATAGATTCACTCTTGGTAAAGAGAACCTGTCATTGAAAAATAAACTATACAGTAGGCCTACATACTGTAGACACTGTTGGTGTACAGTGTATTGTGTTTTCACAGCACAGATAGATTTTGGTCAGTCACGTTTCTTGTTTTGTCATTATAGATATATAGCATTCAGTTGAGAATCGTCAGTTTTTGTCAGTTTAGTACTTTGCTATTTTACCGCAGTTCCGAGTGAAAGTAGATCTCACCAGTAATTATGCCACTCCACAATGACCTAGAAATCGGAATACTTTTCACGCTTGCGAGATAAGATGAGTATTCTTAGTCATGAATGATTTATTTTGAAGGATATCATATTTGATTCTGTCTTTCAAAGGGAACCGTGGTGAATTGTTCTTCACCCTGTCCCTGATCTGGAGGTGAGGAGAACAGATGGTAGTCTCAACACCTCATTCAGTGGGAATACTCACAGCATCCAGCCACCCATGGTTGTCTTTCTAAACAGACAGAAGGATTCACATATAAAATGCTTTATATATATATTTAGAGGAGAGGGTATATTATATTGCCATCGGATGTCACGTAACTGAAGTAAATATGACATTGTTCCGTAGAGCCTAGAACTAGAATACACTGGATATGGTCAATGTCTAACAATGGGTAGTACAGTAATGTGCAGTTACATGAAGCCCCAGTGTTTTTATGTAAAAGAAACATACACACACACACACACACACTCAGACACACACACACACACACACACACACACACACACACACACACACACACACACACACACACACACACACACACACACATACACACACACACATACACTACTGTATGTATCTGTGTTTGTCTTCTTCTAGCATTGTGACTGCCAATGGCCCCTGGTCCTAGGATAGATTAATTTTTCTTATGATGATTGATGGATAGATGATTCACTTACTTAGACAAATGTACTTGTTATAAGTCGCTTTAGATAAAGGCGTCTGCTAAATGTCTAAAATGTAAATGTAAATGTAAGTGATATGCACTTAACCCCTTCACTCTTCCACAACCTTGGTGGATGTGCTTTTGAGGCCACCAGCAGCCTTTGAATAGATGGAATATGACAACACAGTGGATACTGTGATTCCTACAGTCTTCTGAAGAGAAATCGGACACTTAGGAACTATTTTCATATGTGTTGTGAGCTTAACCTTCCCCAAGGGAAATGCAAGCATGCACCAAACATATCTCTTCTTCCTTATTTGAGAGACCTCAGCTGAAGAAAATCACTTTACTTGCACAAGTGTCATCCCTAAACGCCACAGTCAATTATCTCATGGATATATTAGAATAGAAACAAACAGACAAAAAAAGTTTGTTTTTCATTTAGTCAACATGGGTCTGCTTCTGCTTGTTCAAAGATGAGGCATTTAGGGGTTTTAGAGTCGCTCTCCATAACTGGTAGCATTCTACTATTTCTATAAAACAGCATCCTTTTGGAAGATAATCAGTACACAACCTTTATTTCACATTTTAAGAGTTACTCTAGTGATCATCTTGTCTTGGCTTTGATCTCTAATGTTTCAAAATTCTCTCCCTGATATACTGGAGACGACATGACAAAGCAAAGATGTAAAAAATAAACACGTACACATTGCTGGATGTAGAGTGTTGATGTTATTTTTCTCTCTCTCCTTCTCATAGCGATGGACTTCTGCGAGTCCTCACAGCTAGCACGCCCCAGCTACCAGGCCAAGCTCTGCTCCGCCCCCCAGCGCAGCTACCCGCAGGGCATGGGCTCTGATGTGGAGACAGAAGGTGAGGGGGGTCCCTCGCCCGATCACGCCCTCAGACTGTGGATGCAGGAGATCAAGTCAGAGCACAGCTCCTGTCTGTCCAGCAGAGCCAACTCGGTCCTGTCTCTCACAGACACGGAGCAGGAAAGGAAGTCTGACGGAGAAAACGGTAGGAACACCAAGGGGAAACAAGAAAATACTTCCGCCTCAGAAACAACCTACGTATTCCACTGTGTGTGCTTACTTGTCAGTACACAATGTCATAAGTGATAATGTATTTGGAAGTGATAATGTATTTGGTAATGATGAGTATGATCATGATGGGCATACAGTATGATGAGTCTATGATGGTCTTATTTAGTCTTATTTCATAATAACTACCTGCTCTGTTCAAATGTCTTTCATGCAAAATAATTACATGAAAACTACATTCCAGCTTACTTTGTAATAACAAGCTACAGTAATCATCTTTGTTGTTAGTGTTAACTACAGCTAATTACTGTTAAGAACCATGGTTATTACCATGTTATTACCTACTTATTCCGAGCTGTTTTGTGCTACCATCAGAGCTTCTGTAAAGCATCTACATGGCACCCAAAATGGTTGTCCTTCTGGCGACAAGCCTTTTAGAGTTGAGATTACTTTGCTCACCCAAAGCTGCAAGGAATGTCACCGCAAGAATGCTGTAATGACTACTTTTGTAAGACTTCAGAGAAAGGTCCTCAAGGCATTGTGATGTACGATACACCATGGAATGGGAGTCATGACAGTCTGTGTCCTGCAATTCTATTCAATGTATCACATACAGAGAACGCTGTCCTCTTTTAAAAGCCACAGAGCATGTCTCTTGCTAACAAGACGAAGAGAAACATTGTTGTTGTATTTATCTGGGAGTTGTATTCAGCTGGCAATGAACACAAACAAAAAACAGGCTCGCTGTATTGATCCTCATGAGATATGATATTTGTGACAGGGTGCGCTCTTGACGCGCTCTTAATTTGACAGGGTGCGCTCTATGATGTGGTCTTAATTCGCTATGTGTGAGAGAATTAGTGGGAATGGAGTTTGTTTGCGTAGGGCACCTTTTCCAGGGTCAAGTGATGAGAGCAAGGAGTAAGTCTGCGGCAGCCCCGCGTCCCCTGATGTTGAGGCTCGCGCAGAATGAGAAATTAGACGTGTGCATTGGTTGCAGTTTCAAAGCTCCAAAAGCTATGACAGCGTAAAGAAAATGAGACCTTTGTTCATTAGATGATTAGACCTTTGTATCCTTGTTACTTTTGGGCAACTTCTTGAGCAATAACACTTACATGAGAATCATAGGCTATTGTATTTAGACAGAGTAGAGCGTAATCTTTTGGTGAAGATGGTGTAATTGTAGACATAAGCCCCTGGCCCATAGAGCAAATGAGGCAACTGCCCCCCCCCCACTATTTTGACCAGATAACCACCATCGTCAACTAATTCATTTCATATTTGGTGTAAATAAGTGTTATCAGACAGTAATATATCGCAGTCTGTCTTTTCTAAATTAGGTACAACATCCCAAATTAATATTACACAGTTTTGGATATTCCCGCCAGAGTCTGAGAAGTGATATCTACCCCTTGTAGTAGAAAGAAAAGCAGGGTGATACACGGACAGTATTCAGCAAGAGCAAACTATAAAGACCATTTCTAATGGTGAACCAGAACCAGCCTGAATTAAAACTCCAAACACTCATTGGTTGACAGTCTGATCAGTCGACTATCTGGCCGTTCGACAATCTGGGGAAAACCGTTGTAGACGTTAAGTATTTGTGTCTGCAAATGTTGGTCAGTGCAGTATGTGACACAGGAGTGGATTGTCTCACACGAGGAAATATTACTGCCATTCGAATGGCCATCTTCATTCTCAGTGGCCAGGTCCATTCATCCTGATAAAAATTTGCATTCCTCAAAGTACCACATTACCCTCAGAATGAGGTCTTTACATAGACAATGTTATCATTGTTGTCACCTTATTATTGGCTTATTATCTTTATCAGCACCACGATGTCCCTCAGCATTTATTTATTCTCTGTCAGAAGGATTATCACTCTGGGGAAAAAAACAACATATTGCTGTGAGATGGGAAAAGGCAGTGTTTGTTGTGAGAATATGGAGGGCCTTGTATCTCTGTGAGCGTCCCTGTCTCCTGCTGATCTGCTAAGACAGACAGACCAATGGAAAGGAAGAGCTGGCTGTTGTTTTGAACTGGCATGGCGCTTATGAGGATGTGATCTGCAATTTTAATGAGCAGCCGCGCAGAGGGAGGTTCAGACGCAGTTTACCTCCCTCCCTGAGTTAAAGTCCCAGCTCTACACAATTATAGTATTCCGAGCTTCCCCATGTATAAGAATAAATATGATTGCTGTTGCGTAATGAAGTATTTATCAGTTTAGCTCTGAACAGACCGTTATTGCCCTATCCTAGCTAGTACCCAATTGCGATTGTCATATTTTGGCCACTTGCTGTCTCAGAACTCTCTCCTCTCCTGGTATTGCACAGCTTATGTTGGGTAAATAACAGCTATTGTTCCATATAGGATTACCACCGATGTCCACCCAGGATGAGGGTAGAAATAAATGCAATGCATTGTGGACAGGCATGACAGCTAGGATGAATGTGATTTCATGTGAATGGGATATGCTTCTTGTCTCTTTGGTTTGGGATTGAGTAAATCATTATGGGGAGGCATTTATCATTGTATACAAAAGTACTAAATAATGATGGAACATCACCAGTACTGTATGTACAGATTGTAAAGCTGTCATTTCATAAGTGCGTGTCACATAAAAACAGGCCTAGAGATTGACACAATTGTTACATAAAATGTGCCCCTGGTCTGTAATGGCTCTTTGTGCTATAAGTCCAAAGGGTGTTCTACCCAGGGCTGGGTGTTCTACCCAGGGCTGGGTGTTCTACCCAGGGCTGGGTGTTCTACCCAGGGCTTGGTGTGTTCTACCCAGGGCTTGGTGTGTTCTACCCAGGGCTTGGTGTGTTCTACCCAGGGCTTGGTGTGTTCTACCCAGGGCTGGGTGTTCTACCCAGGGCTTGGTGTGTTCTACCCAGGGCTTGGTGTGTTCTACCCAGGGCTGGGTGTGTTCTACCCAGGGCTTGGTGTGTTCTACCCAGGGCTTGGTGTGTTCTACCCAGGGCTGGGTGTGTTCTACCCAGGGCTGGGTGTTCTACCCAGGGCTTGCAGGGTTTGGAACCTGTTTGGCTAATTGCTGTACAACAGGGTCATATGTCATACAGCACCTTATTGTTAATTGCTACACAGTACAGTAAGGTTTCTGTTCTCCTTCACAAACACACACACACACACACACACACACACACACACACACACACACACACACATCAAATGCCAACCATTGATTGATGAGGCTACATTGGTTGACTGAGTTGGTCCCTGACTGAGGCTCTTTTTGACAGAAGAGAGTTTCTCCTTGTGTTGAGGTTATGCAGTAGCCTGGGGGAACGTGGTTAGCAGTGTTAGAAATCACAACACAGTACAACACAGACTCTCTATCTTATCAAGTATATATCACTCTGATGGATGGTTAACTTCATGATTGACCGTAGGACATTTTGAGAATGTGATACAACTAGAATATCCACAATAAGTCAATATGAAGTCATTTCCTCTGTATTCATCTAAAACTGTGTATGATTACAGTTGTTCATCTTTCCCCTACCTACATTAGGCAGGGCCTGGCACTATCTTAGTGTTTTGGTGTGTTTAGGTTCCCGTTCAAGTTATTTTTATTTAACCTTTATTTTAGCAGGGAGTCCCATTGAGACCAAGGTCTCTTTTACAAGGGAGCCCTGCATACAGACAGTTTACAATAATACACAATAAACATACAAAATTACAACATAATAAAACACAATAATGAAAAACAAATACATTTTTCAATAAAGTGGTCCTTAATCAAATTCAGAGATGCACCAAAATGTTGTGCCTCGTGGGTGAAAGAAAAGGTCCCCATCAGATCGATATGTCCTTGTTTGTAAAGTGAGACTTTCTGACAGATTATTCATTAATGCATTGCCTGCTCTGGACCTCAGCTCTGAGTAACAGAACTGCAGGAATAACTCACCCCATTTATAGATTGAAAAAGATGGATTTTCCAACAATATTTTATGGAGCCCATGTTTTAGAAGTGCATGTGTCACAGGCATATACTATGTACTGTACGAGGTGTATTTATGTATCTATTTATTTATTCATCATGAATCAATATTTTTCGTATTCTATTTATGTTTATTCATGTTCACTGAATGTTTTGAAGGGTGTGGTTAAATAGCTTCAGGGGGGAAATTACATAGTGAGTAGTAGTGGTTGCCTCTTTCCATTGATTCTGGGTCAAGTATTTCTTTCTAAGTGAAGCATGTCGTTTAGCATTTTGCTGCTCTCTTTGGCAAAACGTTTGAAAATGTAAACATTCTACTGTATGTCTTCTAATCGCGGCAAATATGTGCATGTCCTTGCCAACAAACAAAATGTAAAATAGGTACATAAAGGCCGGTGGGACCAAAACAGTGCTCTTCACAGAATGTTCTTTATTATGTGATCTCATTCCATGATCGCTACTAATTTATCATGGCCATTTAGCCCTATTTTAAAGCTCAAATCTACATAATGGACCTTTAATAATCCGAATCCTAGATCTGTGGACAAGGGCGACTACCTTCTACCCAGTGCAAGAGTAGATTTCCATTCATACGTTTTATCATTTAGCAGACACTATTTTCCATAACGACTTACAATAAGTAAGTAAATCAACTGTACATCACAGTCATCGCTAGTAAAACTTTCCAGAAGAATAAGTGCCAAAGCAGTCACAATGCCAGGAAAAGGGAAGCAAAAGTTTGCGTAAAAGTTCAGGTACCATACAAGTGGGTATGTTGGGAAGTGCTACAAAGTGAGGAGGAGGGGCCCAGGTGTTATCTGAAGAGATGAGCCTTTAGTATACGGAGGAAGATAGGCAGTGACTCTGCCGTCCTGACAGGGGTGGGAAGCTCATTCCACCACTGGGGCGCCAAGACAGAGAAGAGCCTTGACAGAGAAGAGCCTTGACAGAGAAGAGCCTTGACAGAGACGAGCCTTGACAGAGACGAGCCTTGACAGAGACGAGCCTTGACAGAGAAGAGCCGCGACAGAGAAGAGCCGCGACAGAGACGAGCCGCGACAGAGACGAGCCTTGACAGAGAAGAGCCTTGACAGAGAAGAGCCTTGACAGAGACGAGCCTTGACAGAGAAGAGCCGCGACCGAGCAGAGCGACCACTCGGTCCTCGCAGAGATGGCGGTGCATAGCGGCCAGCAGAGGTGGACAGATAAACGACAGCAGGAAGCCATTCATGAATGATGCTCATTCCTCTTTATGTATGGGATTAGATGTGTAGATGTTTGTGAGGTTGAACAACTTGAAGAGATGTTGGTCTATGACATCATAAATCTCTCCTGTTGAGAATATTTCACAGACTTGGCTCTGTTCCAAGCTATCTGTACAGTAAACAGGTATCTGTAATGACTGTAGTACGCAGGCAGAGGACTCGACTCGGAGTCCTCTGCACGACTCGGAGACAAAAACTTAAATCCAAAAGAATAGTCTTTAATTCCGAAAAAGCAGGGTTCGGTACACAGGTAGGCAGTCAATGAGTAGGCAGATAATCCTGTAAGTGGTAAGCAAAGTCAAGTCAGAAGGCGGTAGGCAAAGTCAGAAAACCAATCGTAGAGCAAAAACCAGGAATACTTAACACCAGGAAAATTGCTGGGACGTAATGACACAAAGGTACAAAGACAAATTGGCACAGAGACAGGGGAACACACAGACTAAATACACAGGGAAGGATGATGAGGGACAGGTGAAAACAATCAGGGCGGGGTAGACAATCACACAGGCAGGAAACACAAGGGCAGGTAGCAAGGTGTCTGAAACGAGAGACAAGGTGAGTAACACAAAAATAAACAGGAAACAATAAATGAATAACATGAAACAAAGACAAACATAAACTATCGAACAGGACGTGACGTTACAGTATCTCTTGAACTGTGTATGTTCTGTAACTTGCCATAGGTGTGATTGATAGACAGTAATTTAGCATTGGCGAGAACAGCAGTGCTGAAACCTGGATGTGTTTTGCGATGAAAGTTTTTTTGATTTTTTGATAATGACACTGTCATTACATTTTCTTGATCAGAACTGCAGCAGCAGTATCCTTGTTTGGATAGTGTCATTTGTGTCCAAAATCATTAGATAAGTATTAAGCCTATAGACAGAACCACCATCAACAAAGTTTGTTTTTCCTTGGTGGAATGTCACATAACAAACTGGCAGTACTCCAGGAGTGGTCCTGAGGGCTTTGGTGTGAGATTAGGCCATGTACAGCAGGGCCCTGGACATCTCCTGTAAATGCATTTGGCTTTTAGCTCCTGAAGCTTGGCCTCTGGTGAATTATCGACCATTTCATCAGTCACCTCAGAGGGTCTTTAGCTGATCTGGTAATACAACATGTCCCTGGGCAATTCAATAGAAATATAAGGCACCGATCAGGACCACATTTTTCTGTCTGCGTCTGAGAGGCTGCAGAAACAGCCATAAGTACTCTTGGGCTGATTATATTCCCTCTGCAAAAAAATGAGTTAGTGTCGGCACTCTTTGCATGTTTCAAATGTAACTTTAAAAGCCTTATTCTTTACACCTAGATCAGATTCCTGGCAGCCAATGACTGAATCTGGTAGCGAAAGCAAAACAATATGTCTTATACCATATGTCTTTCTAAAGGATAATAAAGAATCTTCACACGTTTGGGTTTCATCCCCACTGCACTGTCAGAGATATCTAATTTATATGAATTATGCTCCATAAAAATGTGGATTCAAGCTGGGGTGATAAAAAAAGTTATCTTCCAAACTTTCCATCATGTAATTTAATATAAGTATAACAGGTGACAAGCCTTAATCTAAAATTCATACCAAAAAGGTATTATTTGTTCAATTTGTTTTCTCCCCCTTCCATTTCATACCGGGAAATTGGCAGGACTGAAAATGAGAAAATGATAACCTGAGCTCTGCAGTGGTTCAATAAAATTATTCTATTAATTATTAATATTTTAAGGGACCCATATGCCAGGGCTGATATTGTGTGATGGATTCACATCTTTGAATTAATTTCATCAGTTTAATTTAAAGTGTCGACATCAGAGCCATCCTCCTCTCCTCATGCCTGCTCTGAGACGGAGTGAGTGAGCCCAGAGACACACAAATCCTCGGAGGACGGACATATCAAATATCCTCCTAACGACTCTGACTCCTGTTGTGGAAACCGAGGAGCCATATCAGTCACCCTAAATAAAGAAGACAAGCATGAAACTATTTCATAAAGGAATATCAAAGCGGAAGTTCAAAAAAGACTGTTGGATATACAGTATGAAGAATTAATGCAGAAAACCATAGTGTATAATAAAAAGAAATGTATGTATGTATATACTGTGTCTTATGATGTGTCTTTGGTTATATTTTCTGTTGATCATTAAATAATAGCTGCCTGCTTTATAGAAGATATTGCTTTCAGCCATTGTCATGATGATTTTAATGACCTCTGAAGATACACATTGCCATGCATTATAAATACAATGTATAGTAGACTTACAGAGGTCAGTATTATTATAAGAAACTGTGTTGTTGAGCTCTCTGGCAGATGTATGCTTTGATGTTGGGGGAATATGTATTTGGAGGACGCCTTTCTGATTGGATTGTGCTCTCTGCTTTAACTCCACTGGTGACACCTTGATGATGCATCGCATTGGATAGGGGATCTTTCATGGGCTGATTGAATTTTATTATGGAGGTTTTTGTTTTATTTTATTCCAGGGGAAATAGTTTCTTTCTTAGAATGATTTCATCTCATTGTTTCTATGTGGCATCCCGAGCCCTTCCGCCTTCAACCCCACAGTGAAGAAATGAAACAAATAGTTTATTATTCTACAGAATTACCATGTCATTGTGGTGATCTGTCAGAGGGAAATGTACACCCAAGGAAGGGTGTTGAATCAGATCTGACTTTGTTCGCCCTAGATTAGAGACATCAGAGCTGGCAGCTCCAGTGATGGTGAAGCTGATTAATGGTAAAGGTAACAACAAAGAGAGATCCCTCATACGTGTCTGCCTCTGCTGTCTGCTGGAGCAGGCTGTGTGTCGAAGCTTCTACGGTACGTCTGCCACTGCTGCAGCTGTCTCCTAACACTGAGTTCAATTGATGTGTAGACTGGGTATTTTTTTCTAACATACACTCAGAAGAAAAAAGACTCATAGATGAAATTATGTAAAATTACATTGCCATTTTGATTGTTCCATAGAAAATACACAATTTCCCCACACATACAATTATGCCTCGTTGATGAATTCTTAAAAGCCTCTAATATTAATATTTCAGTTTCAATTTCTAACCCGTAATAGCACTTTAAACCTGAGAGCAGGAAATGAGGGACCTTTCATTTTAGGAGAAGAGACATTATTACCTGCTGGTGGAGGGAGAAATCTGAAGATAGGGAAATTGTAATGCACGTGTGTTTGATACCATTCTTCATTCCATTCCATGCATTACAATGAGTCCGTCCTCCGATGTCTACCTCCACCAGCCTCCGCTGGATTAGAGGACATGGTGGAAATGAAAGAATGGGCAAAAATGTGCTTGCAGATGCAGTTTCACCACTGCAAAGTCCTAGCAGCAGCAGCTTGACAGAAGAGTGTTTGTTTGGTCATAATTGACATGTGTGCTGACTGTGGCACCATCAGTGTCCTGCTACTGAACAGACATGAGGAGGCCGTACTCCTGCCACAGAGTCCTCTCTACCACACAGTTTGTTAGAAAGGTCCCAGCTGACTATCAATTAGAGTACAGTAGTATGATAAAAAACTATTTGTATTATTATTATATCATTTTTATTTTGTGAATACAAGTCATTTGTTGAAATGAAACTCTGCGTATACAGTGGGTCCTACTGTTTAGAGTGGAGAAATACTGCTTAACACTAGTCATCCCAAACAGAGGTCCACAGGCTAATCAAACAACTCTGTTGTGAAACCCATGTCCCCCCTCCTTCCCTGACTTTTTCTAAATGTCTGTTTTTAGAATAATCACGGAATCACGCACCCAGCCTCCGAAGAACAGACACGTACCCTCACAACCATATGTCGAAACCTGGGCTTACATTAACCTGGGCTTACATTAACCTGGGCTTACATTAACCTGGGCTTACATTAACCTGGGCTTACATTAGTTTTACTCAAGCCATAGTTTTCCTCTCAGTCTATTAGAACGTTTTTTCTACCTTTTCTCCACCTTATCAAGCAATGACGCTTCACATTTGACCGCAGGTTGTTGTTGTTTACACAGTAGGCAATGTACAGTCACCCACTGACTGACCCAATGTACAGTCACCCACTGACTGACCCAATGTACAGTCACCCACTCACCCACTGACACCCACTTATGTCCATCAATATGTTGACAATATTGACACATATTGACAATATGTGTCAATATGGAGGCTCTTTAAAATACAACATGTGGTATTCTGATTATTCTTAGTCCTGACTAAACACAACCAGTGCATTGTGTTTTGCATGGTATAGGCCTAATTCAACCAGTGCATTGTGTTTTGCATGGTATAGGCCTAATTCAACCAGTGCATTGTGTTTTGCATGGTATAGGCCTAATTCAATGGTTACACTGTTACACTAATGTCAACTAATGGAGGTCTCCGGACCCGGGGTTCTAGTGTTAAACAATTTGCGTAAGTTTCTAATGAGTCTCTAATGACTGTATCCATGGAAATTATTTGCTGACGTTTAGCTAAATGTTTGGATTTGAAAGATTTGAGTCGTGTGTCCCTCACAAGGTAATCTCTTGTGCTTTTGATTGATGTTTCCGAGGCCGAGCGAAGAACTGTCACAGTTGAAAAATGACCACCCAGTATTAGCTTGTTCTCCTGACATCCTCTGAGATTTAGGATGAGACTTACAAAGAGTCTGCACCACTGCAAATTTGAAAGTAAAAAGCAGGACACCGTTTAAGAAAAATATGAGAAGAGAAGGACTAAAAAAAATATATATATTCTGAGCACTTTATCTTATGATGACTGATGGATAGATGATTCACTTACTTAAACAAATGTAAGTCGCTTTGGATAAAGGCGTCTGCTAAATGCCATAAATGTAAATGTAAAATGACTACAGTGATGTAACGGTGTCACAGGATATAGTTACCTGTACCTGTAAGCATGTTCCCATTTACCAGCCTGGTTGGGTAAAACACTTTACCCAGATCAATTAATTGTCATTGTCTTCAGCTGCCTCATCATATTCAACAGTTGAATTGCTTAAACTTAAAGGCTTACATTTGCTTTGGAGGGGCTCTGGGCAGATGTCGTCTGACTCATTGCAAGCCAAAATGACAGCTTAGTCCAAACAACTTTTCCTGCCCGCTTTCCATGTCCTCCTGTGCCACTTCACTCCTGCCTGGTCTCACTTATCTGATCCTCTTCTCGCTCAAACTGCTCCCGCTTTCTTCCAACCCTATTTTGAATAGTCACTCAATCTCCCAATCTCACCAATATCATTCTCCTGCACAGAAAGGCCCCCATTTGCAATCTGTCGCAGGATATGGCTTGCTAACAACGCCTGCCTGTGTCTTTCACTCATAACTTCCCCCTTGCCTCTTCCTTGCCATATTCCTGGCAGTCATGGACTCATTCCTATTACTCCACTTTCATCAGTTATCCTGCGCTGCAAACACGCTCACCCTCCTCCCCACTAAATCTCATGCTGACCCCCCCCCCCCCCCCCCTTCTTTGCCCTCTGTTCTTTTCTCAAGAGCTGCTCTCTTTGGCTTTAAGCCACCTCTATCTATATTGTTACTTCCTTCCCTTCTTAGACCATGAAATATGAAGGGACTCAAAAGGAACATAAATTAGTGATGATCAGAAGGGAGCCAAGTTAACAGACCTCATATGGCTCTCAGTGCAGTTACAACTTTAAGCAGGGTTTTCCATTCCGGAGTTGCACTCAAATTGGAATGTCAGCTTAATGACCACAATAAGAAATACCATATTCCCCTCTTTCTAGATCTTCCGGAGGACATTAAAATGGCAGCTCTAAATGTGACTCTCATTAAATATAGACGCATAGCATCTTCTGACTCTCTGGCTATAGCGCAGAGCTTTTCAAAATGTAATTATGAAATGCATAAGCTTTCCCATCTCAATCCGACACCACCAAGACCTGCTTTTTATGAGCTGCAGCAACTTTATATTCATAGATCTTTGCAGAGGTGACAGCCCCACCAAATCATGAACGGACATTGTTTTGATTCTCCTTCATTACTTGGGAAATAAAGTAAGCTAGATTAAGTTTGAAGCGTCAATGTTATGGGGTGAAAACTAACCTTTCAGGGAATAGAGGCTCTCTCCAGTGGTGTTATGATTGAGAAAAGCTGTAAGATCTTTCACTCAAGCTCAGTAGCTGGACTAAGGTCAACTTTTCTGTTTATTTAAGACGAGAGGTCTCTTTCTACAGTCATAATTAAACAAGAGTTTGTAATGTTTTCTGTTATCAGACTGACTTTTTGTTCTCCGCATTGCTGCATTTCTGACAGTAGTACGGTATATATTCTCTGCTCGGTTGGCAGGCTTTATGCCATCCTCCGGCTCGTAGGCTAGATGATGATGGCGCACACATCTCTTTCAGTGAGCGTCTGCGAGAGCAGCGATAATGTGCCTCACTTTAGGAAGAAAGTGCTAGGCTTCAGTCACGACGTAAAAGGAGGCATCACTCCAGGGAGCAGCCATCTTTTCAAAGGGACTGCCACATCTGGTTCTGCCTGCCTCCATAGGAGAGCTTCATTTGCTGCTTGTTTGTGTAATTAGGGGAGGTTAACGCTGAACACTCAAAATCGTCTCAGGAGGAGAGAAATCATCCTCCAGAAACAACAGAAAAGGGACTCATTTATTTGTGTACAGCACATGGTTTACTTCAAATACATCTCATATTTAAAATCACTTTTTTTTATTGTGTATTGTGTTCTTCCTCAAACCCAATAGATGTTTGTTTCTTTATACTTTTTTTTTATAAATCCAATCTTAGTTGTCTTTAGTTATTCCTGCTAGAACTAGGTCTCGCTTGTTACCTCAGCGGAATAACCTGGATAAAAATGATAGAAAATCAACATTGTAACTGTGTACAAGGGGAGTGAGTGTGGGACAGAAGGGGAGTACACTCACTCTTGGCCCAGATGCTAATAATGTTCCCCTCCCCCTGCAGATGCTCATTGCTATGGTCTGCCCTGGAAAAACATAGAACACCTGTTTCATTTGTTTGGTCAACAGTCCTCCCTTTGATAACATTTTCTTATGGAGCTTCTGCCTTAATCCGCCAAAGTCAAACATCTATTTGCAATGTCCCCAAATTCCATTATGATTTCGGTAATAGAATGGCAGCGGTGGGCTCTTATCTGTTTGAAATGTCAGGAATGATAATGGATTGACCTCCGACAGAATGTGTAATGCTGGGAAACTGGGGCTGGCTTGCACACACACACACACACACACACACACACACACACACACACACACACACACACACACACACACACACGTGCGTGTGTGCGCACAAACACACGCACACACACACTCTCTCTCTCGTAGTGCCTGCTTTGTGTCTCTTTCTCTGGGGTTCCACAGCGCATAGAGAGGTTTCAGCTTCTTGGGCTCTCTAAATGCAAATTCAGACATTTGTTCAAAGTGATTATGTTTTATGTCTGCCATGTGATAAAGTTATACTGTGGTAGAAAATATTAACAACAGATTTGGCAGGAATGATGGGAATTGTTGTAGAGTAGACAGTGTTAATTATCATGTCATTTGTAGTCAGTTGATTGTTGTTGGATGGATGATTTACAGAAATTGAGGAAGAATATAATTATTCACTTCCATGACTCTGATTAAATGAATGGGCTCTGTTACTTATGTGTGTCTGTGGGTGCATATATTCAGTGTTATAGCGTAATGACTGCATGAATGGTCCTGACATAAAACAGCATCTGATTGAGAACAGCAACATCTGTACTGGTCCCCTGGGATTATGGGACATACGGGTAGAATGCAAAGACCACAGAAAGCTAATATATGACACCGTGTCCATTTGTATTCAAGCTGCCTTGCCAATTTATAGGATTTCGATTCATGTTACTGTTTATTTAATGAAAACACCCAAAACTATCATATTTATTGCATACATATTTACAGGTACATATTTTGTAGTTCCAGTCCAGGACTTTGGTATGGCTGCCTATACAGAAGCAACATTTAAGCTTTGTTTTTAAGTGTGTGTTGTGATGTTGTGATGCATTTCAAGATACACTATATCTTAGCGAGAGGAATAGGGAGAATATGATGACTGATTCAGTATAAAGGATCTTACAGCATAATTCCAGGCTAACGATGCTAGTTGGAATACACTTCACAGTAGCAACAGCCATCTTGAATGATCGGCAAAGAGGCAAATCAATTTGTCTAGTCCTCTCTCATTAGGTTCTAATGTCAGTCTCAGTAGCTGTAATTATGTGACATGACAATTAACCCAGTGAACCTTTGCATGACATTACTCCATTGATGAAATTATATTTCCTTTGATAGTACACCATGAAATGACTAGTTACAAATGTTTAATTTTAAAATATATTTTAATTTTAAAATATATTTTAAAATTAAAATATATTTGTTATGTAAGCCCTTACCCAAGGCCTCTAATTCCTTTTGTCTTAAATGCTGGATCTCATGATTAATTGATGATGTTAAGGATTTTCTGTCAGAAAGTGCCCCTGGCTAATGTCTCCTTCTCCTCTTGATGGCGGTATGGTTTTCAGAGCTCCAGAAGATGGATGCATCATTGCGTAATCATTTGGCTGGTGAGCTTTCTGGTTTTGAGATGATGAACGTTACAACTTTAATATTTCCCTCAGGCTTTGTCCAAACACTTTTATGGAAAGAAAAAACACATTTGCAATATCTTTGATAGTGTGTGTGTGTGTGTGTGTGTGTGTGTGTGTGTCGGGGGAGTGTTGTGTTTACTCAAAAATCCTCACTAACCTGGAAGATTCATTGAAGAAGCAGTGTGTCCTCAGAAAATACAGCCTGTGCCTCTTTTTGTCTGTGAGACGTCAAGTAAAGCCTTGCCTTGGCACAGGAGCGGTGTCTGAGACATTGACACGAGCACAGACCTTTTCACCTTTCAACGAAGGCCCCCAGAAAGTGATATGTGTCACCGCTCTGAGCAAACACACGGCCGGTGTCATGGGCGGCAGGCAGTTCTGAGGAGTTGAATTGACAATCCACATAATAGGCGCTTTCCCTTCACCGCGAGTCAAGCTTATCGCAGAGTGCACACTAACCACCTGGAGAATTAGCCTTCCTCACCCGCTATTGTGCTGTCAGGAATACGAATGATGACCCATCTAAATAAAGATTGGCTCCGTCGCCGTGATGTACGAAGTGCTCATGGCTAAATGCACTCCTCTTGAAGCGATAAGATTGTGAGAAGGTGTGTGTGTAAAAAGTCATAAAGAGTCTCCTTTCTAGTGGCACTGTGGGTCTTCACTTGATCCTTGAACCAAGCCAGCTTAGAGTTTTTCCTGTCTCTATACTTATTGTATAGAGACAAGCTTATCGCTTATTATTCTTTTCTTTTTTTTTTAAAAAGGTTAAGACTGTTTATTTTCCTCGACCCTTGTTATTTACTTGTGCTTTTCTTTTACTTGTTCTGGTGATAAGTGCCTACTATTATCAATTACTATGATTACAGCAGCCACAGACTCGGAGGGTACACTCACTGGGAAGTGAAATAGTGTGTGGGTAATTTAGTTGTAGAGCCCTTAATGAGAGTGGGAGTGAGGGGCAGCAGGTGTTCTAATAATCACGGCTCACAGCTGATTCCCAAACCTGCTGTGGATTTACAGCCCATGTTGTGTGACCTCCCATAATCCAGCCAGTGCACACAAGTCACAACACTCCCCAGGATCTGTGACTGGTGTGCTGCTGCTGCTGCTGCTCTCCCTTCCATAAACGGGAGTTGAAGAACAGACATCTTTGGTGCCATCTCTCAACATAGCCGATTAGTAGAAGTACCAGTTCAATCTTGACCCTTGCACAGGGATCTGTGTCTCTACTAGTGGTCAACCCCAAAATAGACTCTTTGGAGTCTCAAGAGTCAGAGTCGTCTCCCATGTTGAGACGGAGAAGAATCGACTCCCGTTGGAGTCAACTCTCACGACTCTGTGACTCCCAAGTCCACTGGTAATTTATGTCTGAGACAACAACAAAAACGGTAGATAATGTCTTGAAGAGAATGGCAATCTTCTTCCAATGCATCGCTAGCCCAGTCAAATCTCTTAAGCACATATGCACAAGTTTAATGTACATTCTCCTGCATCTAGAACTGTTTACAGAACATTGTCCTGTTTTAGAACAGTTTACAGTACATTGTCCTGTTCTAGAACTGTTTACAGTACATTGTCCTGTTCAAGAACAGTTTACAGTACATTGTCCTGTTTTAGAACAGTTTACAGTACATTGTCCTGTTCTAGAACAGTTTACAGTACATTGTTCTGTTCTAGAACTGTTTACAGTACATTGTTCTGTTAGAGAACTGTTTACAGTATATTGTTCTGTTAGAGAACTGTTTACAGTACATTGTTCTGTTAGAGAACTGTTTACAGTACATTGTTCTGTTCTAGAACTGTTTACAGTACATTGTTCTGTTAGAGAACTGTTTACAGTATATTGCACAAATGGTGTTTTCTGAGAGGCATGCTGTCATAGTTAAAGTGATTGAACGGGATCAATTATATAATTTCAGCCACTAATCTGCACACAAGAGCCAAAAACGGGTCCTCGCATGTCAGTTTCTCTCAATAAATCGATGCGCCACACACACACGCCAGGTGAATGTAGAATATTGAAACTAGTTACTAATAGATATGATAGATACTAAACAGCCATACTATCGATACAGTATGGTATTTATTTTCGCTGGACGGACACAAAGCTTTTGAAACATTATTGAGTTTCAAATGGGTGTTTCTACCACGGCTCATTCATGAGAGAAAATCCTCAACGAGGAAATTCCTTTAGGAAAAGTTATGCATTACAGCCGACAATTTTGTGGCATATCGCCGGGTAAGTGAGTGATCGATATGATGTGTTTTACACTTACAGGCTATAGCTCAATTTCGAGCCCAAAGTGGGAGGTTTAACAAATACAGACGTAGTCGCAAAGATCTCGTACCATCCCTCTAATGTGATTTGTTTAAATGTTTATTTACCAATGCTGTTTATTTGGAATACTGATGTCCTGTTTTGCACACTACACAGCCTGCTGTCTCTCACACAATGATAAGAGCAATACTCTTATGCCCTCAGTCCAGATTACCATGCCCATTCTTCCAGACAGAAATAAATGTTCCCATCAACCAAAGACTAAAAATCACAGTAAACATTTAGAGGACTTCAATGTGAGCACGGCCATCTCATGAAAATCCAATCGACTGCTGTGAGGAGTGTGACTGTGAGGCGAATACCCGCTAATGCGTTTTCGCCCCAGCCCAAGGACTCCTAGGAGCTTTGTAAAAGCTTAGCACAGCGGGCTCGGGGACTGGGGGGGCTCCCTCGACTGACGGATGTGAGATTTGCTTATTACCCTGCGCCGTGACGAAGCCCTGACTCCCAGTCCATTAATCCTGGCCCAGCACGCAGCTCCCTGACCGCAGGGACAGCCCAGCCTTCCTCACCGCAAAGAGGAATGGCTCCCGGCAATAAGGCCTGATGGGTAGGGGTCTCCTGATGACCTCCTGGAGGGGCCATGATAGATCTCTTCTTTTACCATTGATCTGTCAACCATCTTTCCCCTGTCTTCTGCATCTAAAGGTTGTTCTCTCCACACAAGGTTGTGTCCACTACGTATAGACTGTCTGTGTTGGGACAGACAAGCAGGACTTTATTTTCACTCTGTTTCTTTAAGAAACTGAAAAGGTTGGTTATCGCTTCTCGTGCATGTGATGTAGTAGATATTGGAGTGTCAGAATACACACATACTGTACCATACACTATGGTATGCACACGTTTATGGCTGGAATGCACTTAGGGGGGAATGCATGCAATGTCGATGTATTTTGACTTTACTTTATTACATTTAGTTTTACAGGGGCTGTAAAGTTTCTGTAAATATGCCAGTTTTAGCCAGTTTTAACTGTAGTCCCTGGGCAGATTTTTGTGATATTTGTCATGTTCTGATGGCAAATGTTGCTGTTTGGTATGGTGTCACAGAGTTTCTAACGCAGTTGAAACACTCACTAATGGTATTTGCACACTTGGTCACTTTCACACTTGAACTCAGAGCATTCAAAGCCAAAATGTTCACGCATACTGTATGTGAATGCTCCAAATGAACTCAGACCCCTCTAAAGTTAATAGAACTGAGACCACCTCTGGGTTTTTGGGGGGCAATGTGAGTGCAAAGCAATCCCAGTCCACTTGGAACCACTCTGTCCTATCCTGGCATGACTCTCTTGGCCCTCTAGGCTTGCCGTACACGTTACATTCTCAATGAATGTACAATTACCCAGGGTGCAAAGCAGTTAATTGGCTTGAGTTCTAATAAAAGATGACGCTGAGCCGACTGAGATCTCATCACTGCTGAAATGGACCAGCAGGAGAACTCATTCAAACAGAAGGCCAGTGTGAATACAAAAATAACAGAAAAAAAAAATTCAACTCTTAGTCCACTTTAAGAGGAGTCAGTTGGATTCTTTTAAAGAGGACTATATGTGAATTCCCTTTAAAGTCACGTACTGTCCTGTATTATACAGTATATGCATAAACAAGGCAGGCACATTATCTCTGATGCATTCTCCCCTGGTGACAAATATATATTTTGATCCACAGTAAGTGCTTTATTGAACACCGTGGTGACAGAACAGCAGGTTTCCAGCAGTAACTACACAGAGAATTCTTACATTTTTTTCTGCATGATATATTCTTGAAATGTCAGAACACCCCCCAATGGTATATTGAGAGATTTTTCTCTCTTGTTTCGTTTGAGTATCCCACAGCTTCCAGCACACAAAAAAAATACAGAAAAGTCTGTCCAAAAAGGAATACGTTTTATGTGTTTCTCTTTTTAGTCCCCACTCACAGTTGGCAAACCCTACAAGGTCATTCTTACAGGTCATATGTACTACGTAGTGGCGAGGCCTCTTCACTCCCTCAGCTGCTCCATCACCTCAGGCTGTTCCGATTCACCGCATCATACTTGAAGACACTATTCTAGGACTATCACTAGGACTATCAGTACTCAACCTTGGCAACACATTTGAGAAATACTGTTTGGCTTTTCAAATGCACTGTAAGCCACTGTAAAAGCAGTGTCAGGAAAACCTGAATACTGTAGTCTTACATCTATAAAACCTTATGAACCATGCTAGACTTGCATTCTGGCACGTTGCCTCCAGAAGTGCCGCAACAATTGAACACTAACACTAAAGTACATAAAATCATATTGTGTGTGCTGTATAGGCCTGTACATGTATTATTATTTCGTATATTCTCAATACTAGTTGTGACATGTAGCTATACTGCACGATCATGAAAGCAAGATGACAATATAGGAGCCCATATATTAATAATGATTAATTGATTTTAATGATGACTGATGCATAATAATTAGTTCATTATCACAAAAAAGACACTGATGTTGAAAATGATGAGACTGTTATGATATGAGATAGAAATTATGAATCTGTTGCGCTTATAATTGTACAAATCGTACTGGTGGACAGGGCCCAGACTATTTTTTCAGGAAAGATTTGACAAACTCAGCAAAGTAGCCTATTGATCTATGACCTATGGCTACTTATAATGCCCATTAGCCTACACATCGTTGAGTACACCAAAGTTATGGTATTGAAATGAATCGGATGACGTCATCCGATTCATTTCAGACTGTCCATTAATTTCCAGTCATTGCTCTGTGCGCTTGTCCACCTCTCCTCTTGAACTGAGCTGAGGAGACAGAATGATGCCCACAGCAAAGGTGACCGCTAATAATCGCTATTTCCCTATAGGCCTAAGTTTGCTTAACTGTCTGATCACGACTTTAAGTGCAACGGCACATTTTCCTTGTTGTATTCTGCGAGTGGCAGGGCTGCCTCACTGTTTCGATAGATAGATAGATAGATAGATAGATAGATAGATAGATAGATATAGAGATAGATAGATAGATAGATAGATAGGTACTTTATTGATCCCAGAGGGGAAATTAAGGTGTTACAGCAGCTCACATCACAAACAACAAAATAAAGTGACAATAGAAAATAGAATAAAAATAAAATAAAATAGACATCTGAAACATTATATACAGTAAGAACAGTCCAGTCTTATTGCGGCAGGCAGAAAATATCTCCTATAGCGCTCCTTAGTGCAACGTGGTTATAATCATATGTTTATACCGGTCTATAGTCATTCAGAACACTGGGGTTCCTTTTCTTTGGTACCACTAACAGGCAAGATGTTTTCCACATTGATGGGACCTTTTCCAGACTGAGGCTCAGGTTAAAGAGGTACTGGAGTACTCCACACAGCTGGTCCGGGCAGACTTTGAGCCCCCTCGGGCTCACACCGTCAGAGCCCGCAGCCTTCCTGGTGCAGAGTTTCCCAAGCTCTCTCTTCACCTGAGCCGTACTGATGAACACACTGGAGTGGGGGGTGGTGGGGGGGGGGGGGTCATTGGCTGTGGCAGTGGTGTCAAGGGGCAGAATAATGGAGGGCCCTGAAGAATCGTGAAGTGAGGAAATGGTGGGGCTGGAGAAGGAGGGAAATGGTGGTAGACATAATGAATGAAAATGGCCCATTTGTCAGCATGTAGTCCTAGTGAAATAGCTTCATCATTAGGTTACAGGGTGAGCAGGGCTGCCTACACAAGCCACAAGCTTTCACGTTGCTTTAATGCAAGTACAGACCTATAATTCTTTTGTGTGGGTTGCCTGAAAAAAAAAACATTTCCAGCTTTCAAATGCTCAAGCCGATGATATACCATCAGAGTACATGCACAATTAAATAATTGTTATTGTTTGAAGGCTTAACCGTAATGAGCTACACAACAATACTTACCTTCTGTTACTGGTCATGCTGCATGTCTGGCTGCTGAGGTGAAGTTCTGCTCTCACCTACAGTAACCAAGTATTGCATTCATCTAAAAAAAGAAGGAAAAAAAGAATCAATACTATATTTGGCACCACAAAAGGCTTGCACTGTGTATTCCTTGCACAGTTGGATCTCGACAAATCTGCGTCTAGTATCCATCTTACATCTTATATGTGACATTAAACAGTGTTGCTGGTATCTGGAGGTATCAGTAGAACAAGTCCCTTGTGTCATGTCAAAAATATGTATTTAGCACAAGCTGTGGAGACGCTCATAGCTTGTCTGGATAACTTCCCCATCCCATGTGACACATTTGATATTGAAGGAAAAGGAAGTTCAACATAACTGTGTAGATGCCTTCTACAGTGGGATACCAACACAGTAGCTAATCCCAGCTCCCATGGGGGACATCATTTCAGATAAGACGGATATGGGCAGACAGGAAATGCAGCTCAGCAACACTAGAAAGCTGGAGTTTAAAAGGAAATATGGAAAGCAGAGACAATGTTTGATATTCGATTTAGTTCTGTGAGCATTTTTCTGTATTTTTTTTTAAGGAACTTGTTGTTTATTTTGTGCTGATATGGAATGTTAATTGTTTTTCTACTTGATTACCTCTCAGAGATACAGTAGGACTGGATTCTGAGTTGGAGTACCTGCACACCTGCTTAAGTGCTTTGTGTTTGTTTAAAAGTTGCACTGATTAATATGAAACAGTAAGCCATGCATCTGAAATGTTCCCTTTTTAAACACCTGCCCACTCATGGCCAACATTATTATTTAGAGGCTTATTTCAAGAGTCTTGTGTAGTTGTTTGAAAAAGCGTGGCATATACAGTTTCGCTATATAGCCTGAAGTCTGAATATCACTTCACAGATGAGGTGAGCTATTTTACTGGTGCGTTATTTCAGATCTGAACTCTCTGGTGGCCACTACCACTGTGACAACATCTGCTGGTGAGGCAAACTCAAACTGTCATCAGTGAAATCCAAAGTATCACACATTTAATCCCAGATTGTCTGTGTCTCCATTCTCAGCAGAGCATTGTTGTACTGTAAGAAGGAACACTTTTCACACTGTCTCTTTGTGATCCCTGGGTAGCAGCTCCTACCAGACCTCTGTGCCTCTCGGTGCCTGAGTGTGTTAGAACAGACAACATACTGTAGACAGTGCTGTGTCTCAATCAATTAAATAGGCTGTTGTATTTGTGTTGCACTTTTACAGTTTTGATTGTCAGCAAGCGCTATAATCTAGGACTTTCTGTCACAGAAAAGTTCTGAGACATCTTCCCAGCAGGGGACTTATAAGAGGGAAGCTTTACGGATGACAACAATCAAAAATTCAGTTCTGCAGCAAATTGTTTTGAAATGCACTTTCAGGTAATTGCTCTCCATGAAAATGACAGAATGTATGTCTTGTTTTTGAAATTCTGTGTGTGTGTGTGGGGGGGGGGGGGGGGGGGGGGGTGAGCATATTCCATGAGAATCTTTAACGAGAAATTGTACATATTTGACAATTATAATCAGTCTGTTTTATTTGAATGTTGGCTTCTATAGAGACTGGCTTACTGGCTAATAGACTCTTATTGAAAACTTTTGTTGAATAACCTTGTCACTATCTCCTGGCAACACATACTATTTTAATCAGCAAATCGGTGGAGATGTGGGTAGATTGAGCAAATGTTCTGGTTGAACTGTGGTGTCCTTTTGTTCGTATCCTTGCTAATGTATTCATGCTGACACACGATTCTCAATCTTGCATTGGTACAGTATATTGGTACAACGTTCCTTGAACTGTTTGTCTATCCAATTAAACAACAATTCCCATGCACCTTTAAACAATGTTTAAGATATGGGGGTGGCCTCATGGTCACTTGATCCTATGCCAGGAAGCATGTCTCACTGGGAGAGTGATGCATGATCCCTGCTACATGTCTGTACCGCTGTCCACTCCCCTGTGAAAAGCATGGAGCATGGCTATTATCTCTCAGAGAAACATGGCGCTTTCTCAACCGCTGACAGCTCTGCCCTTCAACACAAGGTTGTCATGTCTGACCATGGACGGCTGTCATTTCAGCAGAAGCCCTCATGGGAAGTCAGTTAAGTTCTGTCTTCTAATGGAGGGTGAAAAATGGTTTGATAAAGTAATATAGGGTGTCTACTTTTGTCAGCGGTGCCGTGAGGCCTGCCATTCCCATCGGGGGAAGAGGAGACCAATTGAATATGACTTGTCAGGGACACATGCAGTTAGGCAGAGCCCAACAGAGCAGTCGCCACGGATCAATAGGATTTTTTATTTTTTAATTTGTAATTTTATTTGTATTTATTTTTTTGTATCTCTTCTTGTTATTTTAAAGTTGGACTGAGATGATTTTGAGTTTATTGAATCAGCTTTAATTCATTTTAGATTTTCCTCTGCTCAGACATCTTCAGGACTGACTCGGCGTGGTTGACTGACAGCCCATGTAGCCAATCAATGTTACAGCTGGTTGCTAGCTAGTACTAGCTACCTGTTAAAGAATATCCCATTTCACAGATAATTTACTCTACTCACTAAAATCGTAGCCTACCTGATATTGACTGGTAGAGTATTCATATTCAGAAAAAATCTCCTGGGTTAAAATCTGCCGACATTGAGCAACAGGGATATGAAGTTTATGCAAACTTCCGCTAGCTATTAGCTTAGCTCGCTGTCATACTCTACTGTGGGTACGCAACTTTGTTAACAGTTGAGGCAGGCACACTTCCCCAGTGCCTTATCATGATTGGATAAAATATAAAAGGAGGTGGCACACTTCAAAGCATGAATATCTTCCAGTGTCATTATTTCGGAGACAAATTAGATGTGAAACCTACCCTTTGAAAGTCAAGAATTACAAAGAAAAATGAGTTAGGGCATGACTATGAGCATCATATAATGATTTCCATTTCAGTCCGACTTTAAGATAAATCAAGGATGAGTCATAGAGCGGGATGAAGGGCTTCTGTTTTGGTCCAAGCCAGCCAATGGACTGACCATGTAATTCAGTTGCTTCCAAGAACTATATTTTACAGTACAACATTTCACAATATTTTCTTTACATTCAACACATGACTTGTCCTGCAGAGAAAAATAATTGTACCATTTGGCACTGTATCAAACCAAAACCAAAGCATTTCACCGGAATTTTGCATTTTACCATTGGACTTAGATGACTAGGAGTGGAGATGACAGACTCTGTGGTGACAGCACCTGTGTACATGTTGGTAACAGAAGCTATCATGCTGCTCGGGTTTCCAAGCACTCCTCTGAATGAACGATGAGGCTGAGGTACAGAGAGTTAATTACACTATGAGACTGCGGTGTAGCGATTTGTACTGCGCTGACTTTCTCTGCAAAATAGACCTTCAGCCAAACATATGACCACGTAACCTTCAGACTCTCTCTGTCTGATGCTTGAGGGAAGGGAGCCATGGGTGTCTGATCAAAATCAGAAATGCTAATCTTGGATGTAAGCTTGCGGAGCGTGCGCTTCTGTCTCAAAACAGTATCTATCTCCAGTCACTCCCTCGTAAGCTAATCCTTTAATTAGCTGCATGGCTAGCTCACTAACCTCAAAAGTAACCAAATGTGAGCCTGGTAATGTGTTTGTATCTCATTTGCTCGATACACCACAGTGAGATTCTGCCGGCGAGTGCTCTGCATTTTTAATAATTGTGATTAACTATTATAATCACCCTGACAATTGTTGATTGCTCAATGACGGATTTCTGTCCATTTTTGGCAATTCTCACAGCAATGCCAGTGGATCCAGTGAAGCTTTTAGCCATTGAATGCCTGCATAGATTAGATTTATGCATCAATCTCATGAAATGTTGATCATTCTAATGAGTCTAATTGTACTTTGATTTTGTCAGGGTTCACGCCGCTGCAGTGGAGCGGCCTTGTGATTCTGCCTTCTATTCTAGTCAGGCTTTTCTTTCCAGTGTGAGACGTGCAGGGTTTGTGCGTGTGTACAGCCCAGATAAGCAGGCTCAGTAAATAATGCATGTCAGATCAGATAAGTACAAAGAAAAGGGGGGCCCATAAAAAGAGGCTATGAATCTGAGGAAAGGAGAATTTACCGGCCACAAAACAACATGGTACAACCCAGTTGTGTCAAATGGCTTTCACACAATGGCCCCTGTGTCTGCCAATCTATCCAGGCAGTAAAAGCATACTAAGGGTAAATGGATAGACTTCCCCTGACCTTTGTATATCGTTTTATAAAAGAGGATCAATAGCCCAGCGGCGACACTTTATCACAGACGCACCATCTGCTACAGCACTCATTTTTCTCACCTGAATGATTACAACCGTGTCCACAATCTGATCCAAAAACAATAACCGGGACTACTTAAACGCCGGCGCCTTTCTGTATTGTCTTTATTGCATTTAGAATAAGTCTCCGGTGTGCAGTGATGATGTGGGCCACGCGTGTCTGAGTAAAAGATCTGGTGTTGGTTTGCTGCTTGATGTTTGGCTTTATGCTTCACAATCATGAAACTAGAGTATCTGTGAATATTCCTGCGATAGCTCCCAAACAGAATCAGCATGCGTGTTCACTTGGTGCTTTATATGGACCGTCCAGATGTTTTGGCGTACTTACTCTAAGCAGGTACTGTACTGTACTGTATGTAAAAAGTCTCCCTGCAGTCCATTATGAGTTCTTTTGACATGTAAACATGTTTTGTATTACATACTGTAACTATAACAGAAAATACATATATTTATGGCAGTAATGTAGAGTCCTATTTTCTTTTGCGTGTCATGTAAGGACACTGTTAGTAAATACTGATGAATGAGAGCTTACACAGGTAATTCCTATATTGTGTAGTGTGTAGGCAGCTTAAAACAAGCTTCTATTTTGGGTTCTGATGGGGTAAGACAGTTATATTCCTTAACAATCAATGGCTATAAATCATTAATTTAAAAGTTTCAAACTTGATTTACCAAATACAGATTTCCCCTTTAAGATGGTAGGCCTTCATCTTAGTCTCTTGTACTTTCCCAAACATGAGTCACATTGTGAATCACCTCATCTCAACTTCCAATCCTCAGTGAAAACTGCCTTGAGGTTCTGAGGAGCAGGAGGGCTGTTTGTTGAATGTACCACAGGTGATCCTTTACCATACATCTACAGCCCTCATTCATTGTGTCTATGGTAGTAAATCAAATGTTAGGGAGAAAGTCTAGGTTTAGGAGCAGGACAGGACAGCTGCTGAAAGGGAATGTGTATTAATGTAGAGATTTGAATTTGAGTGTGTGTACCCTCCAGGTATGTTTCATTTGTTTATCTGAAAGGAGGCAAGCCATGGGGAAGTGTGTAGGATGTGTGTTCTGATGAGTATTACTGATTAATGTTTCCTTTGTTCAAGTGGCAGACAGTTCCACCGTTGCCCTGAGCAAAAATAGTTTACGTGTGAGATAAATACTGGAGTACAGTGGCCAAATTCTCCATAATTGCAAATGATTGCAGCAGTACCTTAAGTAGATTTCTTTTCACAGATTACTGCAGCAGCCTCAGAGGTGTTGTGGAAGGGGAGTTGCTTTTCTGAAGTGCCTGAATGTAGTGTGTGTTTAGCCTCTGCAGTGTTACTCAGCACCAGGCATGTTAATTGTGTCTGACTAGCTGATATACCTTTCTATAAGCAGAGAGCAATTTCAATAACAGAGACCCCTGCTGTGAAAGAAATTGTGTGAAAGCCTTTGGCATTACAAACGTTCTCATGTGTTTTGCTAAAGTCCCAATCCGATAGTGTACTGTCCACGTGTACATGTGCTGCCCACACCGCCTCTAAAACTCCAACGCTACCCTAACTGTACGAGGCTGGTGCCTGTGGTTTCAGCAACATCGTTGAATTACTCAGATTTACTCCATGTTTTACAGTAACACACAGTTGTTTAATGGGGTTTTTACAGCAAAGGACACAGACAATGTGAATTTCGTTTGTTTTTCTTAATCGTCATCAAGTTGTGACAGAAGCTCACCGTGTCACAGGGAGCAGAAGGTGGAGAGGACGTCCGACTCAGCACTCAAACAAACAGCCACGGACGACAGAACGACTCGTTTCATTTGACAGAGATAAGAGTCAGTGCAATGACAAAATTGGGAGATTCTTAGTCGCGAATGCAAAATACATCAATGGGTCTACAGAGCGCAACTTAGATGGAGTACTGAGCCAGACCTTCCGCTGCCTATACCTGCCCGGCCAAGGGTTCTATCCATAAGATGAGATGTTAAATCGAGATCCAGACTGTGGTCGGTGAAGAACCCTTGGCACTTATCGCAAGGGTATGGGTGTTATCTGCAGTGTCCTGGCTAAATTCCCAACCTCTTGGTCTATAGTGGGCACCTTATGGATCCACTGATTTCCTGATTCCTAATAGACATGATTCACTCCTCGCCTCCGCTGAGATACTGAAACTGATGGTGTGGTGAGAGATCTTATGCAAAATGGCCGCTGTGCATTACCCAGGTAGCATTGCAAGGAAGCACTTTGAGCACTTGATAGAAAGCCTCTACGGTACAGTATACGAATCCAATCTATTATTATTATCTATTATCAATAGGAGGTATGGGACATGGAAACATTTGTTTTGAGTTTTATTGCGCAATAATGCTGAGGTTATTATTTTTGAAATTAATTTAGTTTTCAATCACTCTTCATTTTTCATCAGTGATCTAATTTCAACGGGACAGTTTTGTAAGCTGTCACATAAACATTCATACATTTGAAGGGTGATGAATGAAACATGTTATCTACCCGGGAGTGTGAATGATTATGGATACCTAGGGTGAGTGCTCGTCTAGAACCATGCAAATCCAGGACTAAATTCAATCTTTAAAATTGCCCAGAGTGAAAGTCAATGGTTTACAGAACAGTGCCATAGCAATTCACAATCCCTCTGTACATCGACGCTTGTACAGTGTCTGCCCCCCCAGCACTGTCTGTTCTTATTATTGGCCTCTCTCCAAATCTAAAACCTTCTGATGGGCCACATGTTTATTTAGAGGCATTTCTGTGAAATGTCACTGGTGCATTGCAGAATCACACTCTCCCTCACAAACAGACACATGCAGGCAGGTCACACACACACACACACACACACACACACACACACACACACACAAACACACTTTCCCTATCTGCCTCTTTCTCACACACGCACACACACACACCGAATGATTTGTCTGCTGGAAATGCCAGCATTATGTGGTCTTATATAGCTCCATTGCCATCTGCCTGTGCAAAGGAAGGTGAGTTTTGAAGTATAAATGTCAATAGTAAGGAAGTCCATGCATAATGCACTGTGTGCAGCACTTGAAAGCAGCGGGGTGAGAGGGACTGCGGGGCCCGCTCCTTTGTTCTGTACCCTCCTACAGTATGGTGAGGCACTGAGCGTGCTTCCCCCTCTCTAGGTGGAGCTAATGTGCTTCCCCCTCTCAACTCGGATTCCCCTTCAAAAAGAGTCAGCAAAACACAATAGGACTCCTTCCCAAGAGTCAGCGGACAGTTGTGGGACAGATCTGGTCTGAATATGCGGGGGCCAGCCCTGGGAGAGAGTTGGAACTTTGCTCATAGGCCAGCTCTCGTGTGAGGAATGTGCCCCTGTAGACGGGTTTTGGTAGCGCCAGCCTTGATTTAAATGCGTATACCTATTTACAGTTGAATGAGCATGCCTGGCAGACATCCTGAAGAAATCGCACCCTCGCCATTTGTCAATTCCTTTGCGATTGTAATGTGTCTCACGCCTCGTCCTTAAGGAGAAGGACAGCAAGATGTTGTTTGAGTTACCCGGGTTAGGCCCATGGCCACCGGTCTCCCGTGTTGTACTTGACACACGTTAACGTATGGTTAAAACTTAGTCATATGTTGCTTTGAAACTGTTCAATTGGTTATTTTGTTGATACTCTATTCTCATTCTTCCTATGCATGTTATGTGAAGTCGCGTGCTAGATAAAGGTTCTGTTACAGCACGACATAATCGTGACCAGGTTCTCCCATTTAATGTCTAATGTTCACATGCATCGTTAAAGAGATGTAGAGTGAGTCATCAGCTTCAGCTATTGGCCTGAGCTTAAACTCCTCGCAAGCCGATTTATCTTAACTTGAGGGCATGGTAAAATAGCATTTTGGGTATTCTTAATGAATCTAGGATCCGATATGATCGATTATCTGTCACACAGGGATGAGCAAAACATTGTCAATCATTATTAACCATGAAATGTCTTTTGGAGTAATGTTAACTTGTGTTAATGGGTCATGTGGCCACTTGTGTTGAGTTCGATTCATCATGTTCACAACTGTTGGAAGTAATTATTGGGAATCATTTATTTTAGTTATTTACCCGTCCTCTATTCTTCAGTGTTTTATTTCATATTCTTCAGCCCTGATACGTTCCTGTAGTCACTGGGCCATCTTTGGTCTGAGTGTGGTTGACCAGTACTGGGGAAGTCATACCTGGGCCACATCCACCTCCTGGCCAACATCTGGCCTTTGCATGGCAAAGATAAGGCTCAGGAGTGGTATCCAGAGCCGGCCCACTTCTGGCCCGGGGAACAAAGTTGGACCTGGGCCACAACTGGATGCCTGTAGAAAACAGATGTGGGTTGAATCTGGGCTGTCATTTCTCAAGGTTCCCTCGCCAGCATTTTCCACCACTTAAATCATCACTTACTGTATGTTTTACAGTAGTGTGGAGTTTCACTATCATTGTAAGTCAATGAGAGCGGGTTACAAAATTAAAACGAACCTGTTTGGCTTTGTTTGTTTGTGTGTACTCCTGGACCCACTGTGGACAGCAGGATGCAATAACGCTTGTAGACACACAGATCTGGACTGAGGTCATCAATAAACAGCTCTCTGCCGTGGACCAGGGTCTCCATGGGCCTTGCTCCACACCTCTGTGACCCTGCAAACGTGGTGCATCCTCACTCACTCAGGTCTGTGACATGATCACGCTGATGGAACCTCGGAACAGAACGGGAGGGTTGTGGACGCGTCGGAAATCCATTTATCCAGACTCCACCTCATTTCATTCTAAACTCCACCTACCCCAACTTTTGATTTGTTGGGAGTGTGTCTGTCTGTTTCTCCCTTCTGGAACGTCTCAAAAGCTTGATTTGCTATTTCCAGACGTATGGCATTAGCTGGTATGAATGGCTCCAGACTACCTGTGAGTAGTCAATATTTAAAATCATCCAATGCAAAGATATTTCAAATCAGGAAAAAGGGTACGGTGTGCTACTGCAGTGCGGATTTGATTGAACTGAGCCTCCTCTCAAGACATTGAAGCTTCTCGGCGGTGTCATTATGTTGTAAAGTATTAAGTTGTCCCACCTCCTCTCTCTCTCGATTGACGAGTCTGTGATGGGGTTATTACAAAGTACTTATCAGAAAGGCCCTCTGTAAATGGCCAATTATGCCAACTGGCAGGCAGGCAGGCAGGCAGGCAGGCAGGCAGTACAGGTGGAGCTGCCATGGAAAAGCATTCTAATATCCCTTATTTTGTGTTTTTCCATGTATTGTTGTCAGATAGCTGAGTGCTTGCAGTCAGGCAGCACTTAAGAGCAGGTACTGTATCTAAGAGAAGATCACTGAATGGCCCATGTCTTAATAATGCATGCGTAAGTATGACCCACTATATTTACATTCGTCAAGGATAGAGCACGCCTGAAGTCAGGTGTACTTTTAAGACACTTTCAGTCCCTCGGAGGTTCTCTTCTGAAAGCATGGGCTCGGAAAGGACATTCCCGGAAATGGAGTTTAAGTCACTTGTGGTAAATTGTGGCAGGCTTTTGGAAGTTTGTGCATGATTAGAGAGCAATCTCAAAATTGAAAGCTTTCTTTCTCGGCACAACCTTTCAAGAGTGAACCTACCCTCTGAGGAATCTCTCGGCCTTGTTTACACCTCAAAGGTTTTGTTCTCGGCAAGAAGGTTGAAAATAACAGGCATGCTGAGAGATGGATGAGAGACAGTGAACGCGATGTTTTGGGAATGTGGCGTTTTTGGTGAAAAGCTTTTTCAAAATGTGTTTTATGAAAAAAAAAAAATAATAATTCTGTTCAGATCTCTACATACATTCAGAATACCATATTATTGTTCCCCATGTTAACCTTTTAAATGAGTTAGAACATTCAGTCACCCCTCCTGGTTAGCTCTACGCTCAGCAATGGCCTTTACCATTCAATGCAAGTACTTCATCTAAAGTTTTCTTTGATTGATTTTGTCAAATTTGATATATAAAAAAAAAAAAAAAACTTGCCCTTCATGGTATCTGCAATAATCATTTCCTCTTGTATGATTGAGTTCGCAATTATGTTTATAATATTTTTTGTTCTGTCTCCTCTACATTGTTACCTGGTAAATATCAATACTCCAGAAAGGGAAATGATAGAGGAATGTAACATTTAAACAGTATTAATGGCTAGGAGATCAATGCAGAGTAGTGCTCTTATCTGATTAGTGCAGGTCCAGACTCCAATTTGCATTTATTCTACAGTATAATGCTTTTCAAGTGAGGCTCGGCATCTAAAGCCTGATGTATAATAAGCAGGAGCAAAACGTATCACACGGACAAACAAAATCAATACAATTCAATTCAACCTCTTAGGCCAAACGCAGGGCTCTGTCATCAGTCTGTTCACGAGATGAGGAAAACACAACTCTCTTTCTTCTTAATGCAGACTTATCTCTGAAATGATGGGAGACTTGATTATAACCCAAGTTCTGTTAGGAAATTATCCGGGTTGGCTTTGTAACTCATCTCAAACTTTCCTTTTGAGTGATTTAGTTTGAATATACAGTATTCCACCATATCAGTGTTTTTTTTTTCTTTAAAAAAAATTAAACACTAGAGCTGAAAATTGTTCAGAAAGGACTCTTTGCTTCCGAAAAAATATAGAAATTGCGTTGGGAAATTAAACTGAGATCGTTCAGTCACGCAAGCAACGAGCAATAGTGTGGGGAAAGAATTTAATTGGGTTTAGAAATAGAGATTGATTAAATGCAATCTTGGCTCACTTTTAATTTGATTAAGAGTGGGCCTGTTTGGATTGGCCTGTGGGGCAGAATGAGCGGCATTATAAAGGAATCAGATTACAGAGCTCCCATTCCTATGTCTGCCAGCTACTCCTTCTGTGGAGTAAAGCCACAACAGGAGGAGTCAATAAGCCAGAAACTCACTCCTGGCTGGATAGCATCAGATAGCCCTTAAATGAAACCCTGTCACATGTCCCACTGCCCTGACATAGAACATTACTCCTCTTGCTGAGCCACTGAACTCAAACACACACCTAGACAGCACAGTAGATTCAATTGAACAGTGTGGTGCAAGAATTTTGTACTCTCTCCAGAGAAACCAATTTGGCTTCTGTGGTTTTCAATTCTTCTGTCTAAACGTCCTGTTGAAGTGTATCAACTGGTCGTTCATAACTCATAAGACCTGCTGTGTCTGAACGCAGGGTGTCCGTTTCTAGATATGATACCATAACTACTGTCCAGTAGATACAACATTCTCTCCAGGCTCTCTACAAATGGAGGGAAAGCGAACTTCAACAGAAATGCTGCACACCAGACCAGAAAAGACACATACAGTATCTAATTATCTATTGCTCTCTCTCTCTTTCTCTCTTTCTCTCTCTCTCTCCACAGAGCTCCCCAGCAGTCCACCAGTTCAGTTTACCTTCAGACCCCTGCCTCCTCCACCACCCCCTCCCCACGCCTGCACGTGTGCCCGCCCACCCCCTCATGTTTCCGAGGCCGAGCAGAGGAAGACCTTGCCGGCACGGAGCCAGGCCATCGACGGAGACCCCTCTCAGCCAGCCGATGGAGGCCAGATCCACAACAGCTGGGCCCTCAACAGCAACATCCCTCTGGAGACCAGGTAGGCAGTGGCACACCACTATTCTCCCCCTCCCCTCTCCCTTACAATGGGGTCAGTGTGCTGCGGCACACAACCTACGGTGCAGTCAGAGCTCCGTGGTGATACAGCTTCCACGGCATGAGTCATTTGGGCCCCTGGCCTCTTTCCCTGGGCGTTCCTGATCACTGTGACTCCCCGTAACTTTGATCTAAATGTTTGCCTTCATTTTGAGAGAAGTAGATGGTAGATTTTTCGCATTGAGTTAGGGTGTTGCAGAGAGGACTCCCCCCCACCACCGTCCCTTGTGACTCCAGCCACACAGACGTTTTCAGACATATCAAATGATTCTGGCTAGGTAGAAGTATGAATAATGGTGTGAATTCATAATGAGGGGTCTGCAGTGCATAACTGAATCATAGCAGTTTGATGAGACTCGGAGATAAAGCTTTTTGAGAAGTGATGAATAAATCCGAATGACATAAATAGATTCATGATCAGCTCTAGAGGCTCAGGATCAAAGCCATGGGATTGATTTTGAAGAAAAGACCTGGAGTTCAGAGGTTTTTTTAGATGTTTTGTCAGATATGAATATTAACTGTAGTTGCAAAGGCAGGTTTTGATGCATCATTATTACCCTTTCTCAGCCTAGCCTTATTGCTGGAAGTCTGAATATTTAAGTATCCTCTAGGTATCCTTTGTTTACATAACCACACCTGTCAATCAATCAAGCAACACTTTTGTGAAGGCAGATGCATCAATTCCACATTCTCTTCTAAATAGACAAAAACAAGAACCTGGCTTATGATTACTTACCTAGAATTTTAAACTGTGTTTAAACTGTCCCTGCTTGGCCATTGTGTCAGGGTAATAATTTAATCATTTGTATGAATTCCAAGAGACCACAATCTGACCTGTATCCCTTTGAGCTTATGAACTTGGAATGAATCATCTTTGTCATGCATTAAAAAGCAGCCTACTGGATGAGGTAATTAGTTTCTTCTTCTTAGCTTTTGTCTGGTAGAGTATGGGAGATGAAAGGAGATGAGACAGAACAGACTGTGACAGGGTTAGCAGGACTGCTAATTGATAAGAAATCAAAGAAAAAGCAATGGCCACCAACAGCTGTGTTGGGTCAAAAGGTGAAATTGAATTGGCTTCCAAAAAATGATGTTATACATTTTAATTCTCTGTTTTTCCATGGTCAAAAATACAGAAATGCGGAATCAAAAAATAGCTTTCATTTAATGGGGAAAAGCCATTGTGAGTAGTTCAGGGGTTGAGAAAGCCTATTAACTTAAAATGAGCTCCATACTCTCCTCTTCATGCTTAGAAATGGCAAATTCAATTATACCACCACCTAACAGGTAAATCTGACATCTTCTTCAGTTGATGTGGAACACAACCAATCAAAGAATGTCCTGCTTGTTAATGACGAACTTTGCTATTGTCTACCCATTGTACTGTATGAAGGAAAGGGATGAGTGTAAAAACTATGGGAAACTAAATTAATCAAGATAGCATAATTGTCAGTCTGCTTTTTCAGATTGCTTTTCACTCAGAAGGTTGTCCCAGAAATGTGAAATCTTGAGAGGGAATAAACAAACCTATACGCTCATCTTGGTTTATGTGTCGCTGGCTTATTCTTCTATTACTTTCTGTTGAACCCATCAGTGCTGGGTGCTTCCCAAATGTAAATAGAAAATAGCAGCGCTATCTGAGGTAAACAACTTATTTCTGTTGACTAAAAGAGGTTGACGTGTTGCGAGAGAGACAAATGCATTACGTGTGGGGTATCAGTATCTGTGAGGAGATGTCTACGTTACAGAGTTGCCTCCACGTTAATTGAGTTTTACAGCCATTGTGGGTACAGTATATTCAGTAGACTCAAAGCACATCATGTGAATGAATTCTAGGGAGCTCCATGGGTGATGCTCCTCCAAGACATTAGATAGTGGGCAAGACTGACTCACACCCTGTGAGCTTCCTGTATCATGTACCACCATACAGTGTATTAAATACTACAAATAATAACAGTAACAAAATCTGAAATGTAAGTATTAATTAACCCGTGGGGGGTTAATTATATGTTGGGTTCTTATGGGCTAAGACAGTTGAACTAAGCTCATGAGGCATGTATAAGTTATACTGTGCTCTTCAAGAATCAATGGCTATTGTTATTAATTTAAAAGTCCAAAAATGTACCAATCTTAGATTGTCCCTTTAATGGTGGAACTCCATTTTGCCGATTTGGAGCCCCCAAAACACACAGAGGTCATTGTGCAGAGAGGAAGACAATGTCACCATATCTGATGTGGCCGTGTGCTGACGTCCCGTTCTTTCCTAAATGAACCTTGTTGATTAACCTCCAGTCGATATTCAAACATAATACAATGCCAGCTTTCATGTTCATCAGCAAACTTCTATCCAATACAGAATCTCCTCCTGGCACTGTGTACCTCCTTACTGTCAATTCTAATGACGTCTACGATTTGACATGAGGGTCAGATATGACATCCCCACACTCGGTTCTTTGCTAATTTTACTTTTAAACAATAACAGCTGTGCCTAGTATACTGTAAGTTCAGCCAGTGTGATGATGTGTTGTTGACATAGTGAATTAAATACGTTTCTCTTGCAGCTGTCACATAAACAAAGAACTGTGTTCCCCTGGCTTTCACCTGAGTTGTCAACTCTTACCGGAAGAAGCATGTACCTAAATAAACATGATGGCCAATTAAATGTGGCTGCCTCACAATTAACACTGTACAGCATGACATGTTTTTAAGACTGTTTGCAATTAGATGTCAGAGAGAGAGAGAGAGAGATCACCCTCCTCCACAAACACTGTCAAAGACGACCGCTGAGAAAAATGACAATATCATTTTGTATTCAGTCGCTCAGTCAGTAGAGGCCCTGCTCCAGTGTAGAGCGCATTAGCATGACTAAATCTACTTCATAGCTGTCTGGTCATCGAAAAAAACACAATGTACACTTGAATGCCTCTTCAGCCAGTCAGAATCGCGTGTTCAACCAAGCTGTGGTATAGTGAAGCAATAACACACTCAAGGGTGTGCTGTATTGTGGATATAGGAACAGCTACGGTGCGTTCATCACAGCCGTTCTGATATCGTAGATACCGCACACCCTTGAGTGTGTTATTGCTTTTATACGACGGGTTTACACCGACAGCAACAATTCTGACAAGTAATTAGATTTTTTCATGATACAGTATATTGTATTGGTTTATTCCCTCCACCTATAAAAGTAGTTTAAACTATTACTGTAGTAAGGTATGCATTTTCGTCGATAGTTCTGGAATGCTTGAAATATCACCATAGTTAGGGACGCAGGTTGGATGATAGTTCTGGAACTCATGATCTAATATCTTTACATCTCTACATCTCTCAACAGTATCAACAGTTCTCCCTGAATATTCCTCGTATCACACCATCAAAAAGTATCTGGTGAAAGCCGCTCTTTTTCTTTGGCCTAAATCATGTCAGCCGAGTCAATACTCTCTTCAGAACACAAAGACACTGGTGATATGGCTCTGACCCAACATCAATGCAATTACATATTTCTGTCACATCAGCATAATGACCATATTGAAGACCGCAGGCATATTCTTCCTAATTTCTTGAAATTACGCAGAGACAGGAATTGATTGGCCACTATTGACGGTTTTTTGTGGGTGCCCTTAATAATGAATTTTTCCAAATGTCAGCACTCCAGTGGTGCCTCTGTAGCTTAGTGTTGAGCTCAGTGTCATCCTAAAGTCCTAGTGTTTCTACATGATACTGATCTGTTACAGATCAGGGCTGTAGTCAGGGGAGGCTGGTGGAGGTAGAAATCGGAGGACAGGCTCTTTGTAATGCATGGAATGCATGGAACATGTGTTTGATACCATTCCCGATTCTATTCCATGCATTACCTGTAGAATGAGCCCTCTGATGTCTCTGATGTCTACCTCCAGCCTTCCCTGGGCTGTATACTGTACAAGTGAAGGCTTCTGTGCCAAGCTTGTTGGCCATGTACTGTATGTACAGTAAATTCAGCCAGTTTTCCCGTATGAATGTTGCTGCTTACTATTCGTCACAAGGGGTTAGCCATCAGGATGCTACATTCAGAGTGGCTTACAGTAGGCATCAAAAACAAACATGTCACAGATAACTTTATCCCTTTGTGAACCTACTTAAACTTAATTACACTGTCTATGAAAATTGGCCCAGCAATTAAGCCCTGTGATATAATCTTCTCTAAAACTGACCTTTGTACTTTTCCCATCTTTAATTGAACACATTAAAGATACTGGCTAATGGTATTAAAACCTTTTCTAATTAGGGACCTGAGGAATGAGGGTTTTATTTTTTCTCCCCCTCTATCTTCTGTTCTGCCGCCTACAGCTCGTTAGATAAAGGCAGTGGTGCCAAGGTCAAGTTCACAGCGAGGAGGAATTGGCCACCCTTTCCACATTAGCATAAATCAATGTAAGCACCGCATTCAGCATCACTGTCAGGTGTGAGAATTTAATAATAAATGTTTGGTCTTAAGACTCTCTCTCTCTCTCTCTCTCTCTCTCTCCCTCTCTCTCTCTCCCTCTCTCTCTCTCTCTCTCTCTCTCTCTCTCTCTCTCTCTCCCTCTTTCTCCCTCTCTCTCTCTCTCTCTCTCTCTCTCTCTCTCTCTCTCTCTCTCTACTTCAAGCACGACTGCTGTGAACAGATTACGGCAGTTTGCTGTTGGGAGCATTCATTAATTAAGATGGAGGATTTATGTCATTTTTACCAGGGCTGGAAATAAGAAAGCATTTTGAGATTGAATTTAATGTACTGTTTAAGTGTACTGTTAAACAGTCCTGTTAACAGTACACTGAACAGTATTCTGTTCAGTGTACTGTTTAAGTATTTATGATGTCAAATGACAATGTAGTTGTTAGACTACAGCAATACAACAGTACTGTGCATTGATGCCATCGTTTGCTTATTTGAAATATGGGTTTGTGAACAAGTGATTTTGAATGGATATCAAACTTGTAACAGACAGAAATAAACAGATAGGGAGAGGGAGAGACAGACAAACTGGAAGATAAAGGCTACATCAGGTTGTTACAGCACACAGCCTCTACGTCTATGTGTTCATATGTATAGCATTCTCTCACTCTTGTCTCTGTGTTGGTGTGTTGCAGGCACTTCCTGTTTAAACATGGCTCAGGCTCCTCTGCCCTGTTCAGTGCGGCCAGTCAGAACTACCCCCTGACCTCAAACACCGTGTACTCCCCGCCCCCGCGACCCCTACCCAGGAACACCTTCTCCAGACCCATGTTCACCTTCAACAAGCCCTACAAGTGCTGTAACTGGAAATGCACCGCCTTAAGCGCCACCGCCATCACCATAACCCTCGCCCTCCTGCTCACATATGTCATTGGTAAGTCAAGTGTTTCTCCTTATTGATGTCTTTTGCTCGACTGTTCAGCACAGTACAATATGAGAAGGCATGATTCACACTACAGGGCCAAGCTGAGCCAAGCTGAGCTGTACTGGGCTGGCCTGGTTACGTCATAGTTGCTGAAACAGTGCTGGAAAGGACAATGTGAAAGCAATATACAGTACCCAAGCCAGGACAGTATAGTTTGAGACAGACCTGTGGTGTGTAAAGCCCCTTACGATCTCATTCAGTTTCTTCTTATGTCTTTAGCTATTCATGTTGACGAGGTACATTTTTGTGTTATTTCATGTACTCTGACAAATGTCTATTTTGAAACAAATGTCCATTATTATTCATGTCACTATAGGAAAAAATCTCTTAGACCACTGTTAATGTTACTCACAAGGGTGCTGGTCCTCAATTTAGAGCAATAACATTATTATTATTCATGACCAAGCAATTTGAGAGTTATTGACATAAAAGCAAATGTCTCTTAAGTACTGTAGCAGGGGAGGTTAATTGATGTCAACGTTTTGAAACCGGCTTTACAGTGAGTTCCTCAGCTGGATTTGTATCTTCCTGAGTTGTTAATGAAAGTAAGTGATGCTTTTGCTGCAACTTTGTTTTCTATATTTACAGGTTTTTTTCCAGATTAGAGAAACGTTTCAATTGAAAATACTGTATACTTTTGGAAGAAGGATCTTAATACTATCATTACCTTGTGATGGTCAGAGAGCCAGAGCACAATTGATTGATTGCTCAAGATTCTTAACCCATTAATATAATATGGCAGCTATAGCCTTGTCTTTCAATCTGTTGTCAGTGGGCTTGATATTAATAACAGAGCATTGTAACCTTCACGCGCTATCTCTATGGATCCCTTTGACCCAGAGATGTCTGTGTGTTTTTCCTAATTGAGATGATGCCCTTAAGCTTGGGACGTTGGATCAATAAAGATCTTAGGAAATGCAACAGAGAGCAAGATGGAGGACTTTACACCTCCAATTTTGATCCTCAGACCTCCAATTTACTAAACTGCATGACCATGCATTAACAGCTCTTTAATAAGGCAGT
Source organism: Argentina silus (assembly GCF_951799395.1). Lineage (NCBI taxonomy): Eukaryota > Metazoa > Chordata > Actinopteri > Argentiniformes > Argentinidae > Argentina > Argentina silus. The sequence continues at coordinate 29,420,917 of NC_139656.1, read as the reverse complement.
TTCAGAGATAGCTATCAGCCCATAGAGATTGTAAATCCTCTGCTGCAGCACGAATGCTGACTGCATCTTAACACCTCTGCGTAATAATGCATTCTGTTACAATAAATGCCACATTACAAATTTGGAATGACAAAAACCCATATTGCTACTCTAGCACATGAATATGGTGTAATGCTGAGTGATTGCTTGAGTTCGAAATACAGTGACAAACAGGATTGGAATTAGCCTATTAATGTTAATGTTAATCCCCTCTGTTATTGCTTTAATCATTCCACATTGAATAGGAACAGATATACTGTCATCAGGAATAATGTTGGTATTATTCATAAATATGTCAAATAACAAAGGAGGGAAATCTATTACCCACAAGTCTCCGTGGTGACATGTCGCAAATCACAGTGAACATGGAGGTGCCAGTCATCACAAATCATCCAATAAAACAGGGCTTCATCTCCCTGATGGCACCATGGGTGAGATCAACACATTTTGTACATGGATTCGTCTAGTTTGGACCTTAGAAGAAGTTTTTTTTTTTTCATCGTAGTCATACAGATGTTTGAGCTCAGTTGTAAAGTTTACTCAGTTTACTAACCCTAACCCTAACCCTAACCCTAATCCTAACCCTAACCCTAACCCTAATCCTAACACTAACCCTAACCCTAATCCTAACCCTAACCCTAACCCTAACCCTAACCCTAATCCACATTTGAATCTAGGCCATTTGCTCTGTTTTACTGCTGAGCACTCATCCACCTATTCAAACTTTTTTTTTTTCCCATAAGAACAATATTTATCCCCCGTAAGACATCCCAAGCACATGTATGTATTTTACAGTATCGTAAGTAGAAAGTTACTTATTTGTGAATAGATTTTGAAATCATAGGGTTGTTATCCAACGTTGGCATTGGGGCTGCGCAACAAAAATGAAAAAGAAGGGATAGTTTTAAATCGTCTCAATCAAACATGTTTTTTGTTTTAACAAAACAAACTTTTCAGATGACAATAGAATGGTGGATGTTCAGAGAAGCTCCAGTAGGCCTTCAGTCCAGTACAAAGTTACGTTGCACTAGAAACCCCCGTTCGTCCTTAAAGCTATTTAAACTTCAGCAGAATGTTCTATTGACTCCACGCCACATAATGAGGAAAGCCTCAAAGACCCAGGTGACATGCAGTTCTGTCATACCTAGAGGAACAACACAAGCCCCAAGGGGAATGAATGAATGACTGATGAGAAAGTGATTGAGAAGAAAAAGTAAGAGAACAGGCATATTGGTGATTTTGCACGTCACCCACACTGCTACTGACTTTGAGTAAAAGCCACAAAGACTCCATTCCTTTCTAAAACATGAGAGTCGTTCATGAAGAGGACGAACCTGTTGTTAATTAAAACAGCCTCCCTCCGCACACAAATGTCACGGGGGACGTCTTACACAAACCCAGAGGTAACATGAGCTGCAGAAAGTTACTGTTGTCTGTTTTCAAAGTCAGACCCTTTGTCTATTCAGCAGCAATGCCTCCCCTGCCAGTAACAGCAACCCCCACACCCTCCTCTGTGTCCGTGATTGAGGAGTCCAAGAGTGTCTTCTCCAGCTGCAACACTACACCTGCAAAATGACCACCAATTGATTACTTCCCCCATGATGTTTATTAGAGCAATGACTTATATGCAATACACTCTCCTACCTTTTGAGGAGTTTTTTTTTTTTTTTTTTTTTAACACATATTGAGTCAAAGAAAAGCCTAATGAAGTTCAGATATCTCTTTCCAAGGTGTATTGACAGGTTGCGACTCAGACAGGGGAACGATATTCCTTGGAGAAAATTAAACGTTTTGATTTTTTCAGTTCATTAGGGCACTGTAGAGGAAATCTGTCAGCCGGGGTATTGGTTTAACAGACTGAAAAGTGTTGGGATCAATAAGACTGAGTAATGTCAAAGGGCTCCAGTCAGAGTCTCTGTGTTGAAAGGGAGCTGAGCGGCCGAGGAATTTATGATTCCGGGCGACTTGCCTTGAAGGTAGCAGACCTTTCATGCTTCATTGTGATCGTATTGATCGATCCGTTTTCTCTTCAGCTTCTCATTAGTATTCCAGTCGTGGCTCTATAAACCAAACAATGCCCTTTTTGAAGAGAGAGGCAGGCTGAGGTGCAAGGGGGCAGGCAGTGAATTATTTCAGCCAGTACAGGGAAGTTTAGATCAAGTGCCTCACTTCTACTGGAACTGTCGCCTCTCCTGAAGCCCGGGATGGACTCTGGGAGCAGAGGCTGAGGAACAAATAGGAATGTTACAGATTTGTGAGGTGTCTATTCCCTTATTCATAAAGAGCTGACTGGCCATGGTCCAGCTCCACGGAGTACACCTTTTTAACAGTACAAAGCGGCTGTCCTACGCTGGCATATCGGCAGGCACGTAGCCTCCAGTGACTACAGTACTGTATGTGGGTCACCTGACTGAGTAGTTATTCTGAGATGACAGCTCATTTTTGAATATTTCCTAGACAACAAAGATCGCTAATAACTTGCTGTTGAGTCGTGGTGACAATAGATGACATTTTCCACTAGCAAGCAATTGTGCTCATCTGTGTTTTTCATAAGTGCAACTTTTGTCATTCTCTGCTTTATGGAGCATAGTGTTAGTTCAGGCAGGACACTGTTACATGTTTAAGGGACAGAGGCTTAAAAGCAGCCAAGTTTACGCTCCTCCATAGCATTCATAGTTGTGACATGGTTGTACTGGCTTTAAGAGTAAGTTTTGTGTGGTCGTCCCACCCACCACCCCCAGCCTCCACCCGTACGGTCGCTCTGTATGTAGCCTACCTATGGGGGTTTAAGTCAAGGGCTCCCTGCCACATTTTATTACTTGTATGTTGTGGTCGTTTAACTCCAGGCAGGGAGCTCTACAGAGCAGAGCCATCCAATTACTCAAGGCTGAAATGTATGACCATTTTCATGCAATAAATGGTTAAACTGACCTGAGTGTCAGGTTCCAATTCATCATATTTAGAGGAATTTTCTCTCTTAGTTTACATGGCCAGTGAAAAACATGTGGCACTAATGATGTCAGTATTTCGGTATCATGAATATAGAACATTCATTGTAGATAATAATAAAACCGAGTAAGTGCAACAGCACAAGGAACTACTCATCCAGCCCATATGAATCAGACACAACACTCCACTACTACCAAGCTTTGACTACGACTCCTGCTCCTGAACTTCTCAGTACCACCACCACCACTACTATAACACTGGTATAATACTATCTGCTACCATTCACATTCACTCATTTACTGTGTAGACTGTTCCAGGTGAATACTGTATTGCTTTCCTTCACTGAGCTGCATTTATGGAAAATCCCACTTAGAGTCTGTATCTGTGGAAACAGGAGTGGTATTGAATCCGGCACATCCAGCCCCCATGCTGAGAATCCAATCCAGCACTTGCTCTTCATTACCCCTCCCCAAAGTCTTTCCACAGATCTCTACAGGGCACCAATACAGAGTAATACAAACTGATGCCCCCAGTAATCTCACTATCACATGGATAAAGCCTCGATTTTGTAGCTACTTGGAGACAATGGTCTCATTGCAAGGGCCTGCATGTGGAAGGTTGAGTGAGGAACATAACCTAATTTTCTCCTCTAAACATTGTCCATGTGTCGTGATTTAATTATGTCTGGGCACATTGAATAGTTTACTAGCATTTCTTGTCAAAGGATAACTGTTATTGATGAAACATAATTGGGCAGTGTTCTGCGTGAGGCCTTGAGCTCTGGGTTTGTTCTATTTTATGCCCCTAAATTGTGGATTAGACTCGTCATAAGTGCGCAGTGCCAAGGGCCTGAAGCTGCAAGTAGCTATTTAGGTCCAGGGTCCTTTAAAGGGCACATCTCATACTATCATGTCTTTGAGAAAGAGTAGAAGATGAGGCAATACAACAAATAATTTACTATTGTACATATTGTCTAGTCTATATTGGGTGCCTAAGTCTGGGGCATTTTGGAGGGTCCAGGGTGTGTTTTACCTCATCGATAATTTCCAGTGTAAATTAAAGCAGTATATCTGGAGAGGGATTATAGTTTCTGGTTATTTGCAAGAGAGAGATTAAACTATCATGTCATTTACATACTTTGGTCTAATGCAGACAACTATTCAAAGATATGTAGGAAGAACTTGAATTTGCCTCCAAAGCCAAACATTCCCTCTCCCTTATTATTTCGAGAATACTTAATAGAGTTTTCTGTGCCTCCCAATGACAAATCCAAACAGAACACCGAATTCCATTACAACTATACAGCTGGTGTGTTCTCTGGGTCTGCCTGAGTAGAGGACAATTTTAATCTAATTCTTCTCTCAAAACTGCATAATCATTATACGCATAACGCATTTTAAAAGCAGATACTATCAATTATTCTTTCCACTGAATATGTAAAGCAGATGCAAATTACTGTGAACTACTTTCACTCTAATTAGGTATTCCCTCTCAGCTGGCTGCTTAAAGAACTCTATTTTTGAAAAGGCTTTCTTCAAGACCTTTCCCGAATATGATTGGCTTGTGTTTTCTAGACATACTCATGGGGAAAAATGCTTTGAAGCGGTCAGGGGTGAATTACATTGATCTGCGTATGTAAACACTCCACTAGTAAATAAATTGTTATTATACAGAGCAGTTTTCTGAATTCATGGATAATCACCAGAGAACTCTCATTGGAGGCGCCCTGCTGGGTTTATTGTTTGTTAAAGCTTCAGGTAAATCAGGAAAAGTATTAAGACAGTAATTATTTACGTCTCCTGCAGCACATTGTTCATGCTTTGTGCCGAAATTGGTTATGCCTCTGCCTATCACAGGCTTTAGTGCATTTGCATTCAATGTTATGGTGCATCCTCCTAATGCAGTAATTAGCCTATTAACCTATTGAGAGACAACAAGAGTGGTATACCTGTCATTGCTGTTTAAGGGGAGGGTTTAAAAGGGAGCCATTTTGGTTTTCTTAAATGACACTTGGATGGAGCAGGTTTAAAAAGTCAGTGACATTAAAATGAATGACAGTGGGAAAATGTCCCAATATGATCTGGATGGATCCCATCCAGTTAGCTAGGATAGGCTTCACTGTGTTGTAATAAGCATTGTAGCGTGATGATGTCTTAGAACAAAATGTTTATGTGGCCGGCTCCCAGCACTGATGATCGGTGTGTGAGGAGTCATCTCAAATGACGACAAGTTGTATACGGTCAGGAGCACAGTTATCTACCGTGTCTGCATCCGGGCGTTATCACGTCTTCCACTTCTTCCTCCTGGAGATCTGAAATGATTCATGGTTTGTCTTTGTAACTGTAGTCTTGGTGCTAAACCGTGGCCCATGCTAAACCGTGGCTCTCCCCTGCAGCAGTCCACCTGTTTGGGCTGACCTGGCATCTGCAGCCCGCGGATGGGCAGCTCTACGAGAACGGACTCAGCAAACTGGACAGAGACTCGGAGAGCATCGACATCACCTTCACTCCTTTCGATATGCCTGGCCTCAACGGCACCAACAAAGGTTAGTGAATATAGGTTAGTTTGTCATACTTAGTGCTGTTCTACCACAATTTTGGCGAGAGCCAGGCTTGTCCCTAAAGGTTTGGCATGAGTCCTCAAATCCCGTTTGTCATGCTCTGCGTTTACATGTAACAGTGTTGTTCCATCAAAGCCAGTTGGATGCAATATGTTTTGACAGGGAGAACATTATTCTCCTCTTGTTCAATGCTGAATTGCAGTTGATATAGAAGGCGGTGGTGTACTGTAGGTGGGTGATGCACAGGTCAACCCTGGGATAAAACGCCTCCTCTGTTCACAGGCCATTGCCTCCATTAGTGTGATAAAGATCTGATTATAGAAATTTCCCACTTCCAAAAAAATAAAGGCATAGAATCATTGAGATGGAGAAATAGAATTATTCCAATAACACCGGGCCAACCCTGGGGTCCCAAAGACCGCAGACGTACAATTCCATATTGGCGATGAGTGAAATAATTCAGTTCCATTCCACATAATTCAATTCCATTTCTATAACCGTGTGAACCGGAAAATGTTCCCCCTGCAACTAGGGCAACGTTGAAGAGTAGATTAAAATCAAATCAGTTATGAAAATATTGGATTGCCCCTGCATAAGCACATAATGAATCTCAGTAAAAGCTTGGTGTCGGAGTTTCCGTATTCCCATATCATAGCTGCCTGACACATCCATCTTTTCTCTTACCAAGACAAGGAGACAGATCCAGGGCAGGTACTGGAAGATTGACACAGTATATATAACGCTGTCAGTGTCTGTACACTGTGGAGCTCTACTATGTACCCTGGCTGTGCTGGGTCACATTAGCATGCATTGACTATGAAGTAATCATCAGGAGCTTCATGGGCAGTTAATTAAAGTAAGAGAGCGTAGCTTAATCCCCTCCCAGGCAACAGCCCACGGCCTGGTTAACTGTTTCACGCCACAGGTCCTACCATGCATGTACAGTCCTGTTACACTCAGGCTCTACTAATACTGCTTCTCTCCTACTAGAACAATCTTATCAAAGGTCCAGTATGTACATTTGTGATTTAAAAGAGTGCTAAATGGCATCGAGAGCGTTCAGTGAAGAGCACTGTTTTGGTAAAACACAAAAAAAACTAAAGTGTGTTTTTTTTGGTAAAAAACAAAAGTGATTCTAAAGCCTGGTGTCGGGGTCGAGCGTTGGTCTTTACAGTACGTACCTGTTTTACCTTTCATTTGCAAGGATATGCAGATAGTAGCCTCTATGTTCAGTGTGGCCAAATAGTTGCTATTTGTATTATTATTATTATTATTATTTATTATTCCAAATAATTTACTATTGCAAATAGTTGCCAGAGTGCAAGACTTCACCCTTTAAGCATTCTATTGATGAAGCAAACATATTTGAAATATATCCTTATGTTCTTCAGAAAAGCAATTTGATTGTTTTTATTTTAGATCTAAGGGAATGTAGCCATCTTCTTCTACATTGTTTCAATGTGGAACAGTCCGCATAGAAAGATTCTGTTCCATTCAACTGTCAGTCAAAGTGTGAGGGAAATGATGACTCTAATTGAAAAGACAGTTTCATTTAATTGAAATTGGATTACTGAAATAATAGTTTTATCAGGATAACCCCGTGGGCTATGACAATTAATTTGCTTGTGTGTCAGACTATTTCGAAGCCTGTTTTAATGTATCCCACAACCCCTTTCTAACAAACTCAGTTTAACTGACAGGTAACATAGCCTGCAGGAGGAGCACACGCTAGCTGTACATCTGTTTACCCAGTGCTGGGTCATGCAGTGGCGCCAAAGACCACCTCAGAAAAGTCTATCGTAAACAGCATCCAGAGTCCAACAGTAACTGCTCTCTGGTACAACACTACTATTACCTTGTCCACATGCCCCATGTTTATTCTTTCTCTACCGAAAATAAGCCTCAATTGCTATTTCTTACCTTTCGATATTTTTTCAAGGTGTCTTTGAGGCTAACATTTTACTCATAACAATACTGGATGATTTTGTTGGTGGTATAGTTAAATCCTTTTTAAAAGTTGTCATTCCCATTCCATCAGATGTCCAAAAATGTATGAATTCAAATGCACACGTTACAACCCCATTTACATAGCACATAGTGAAGGTAGAAATCGGAGGAACAGGCTCATTGTAATGCATGGAATGGAATGATGGACAGTATCAGACACATGTTTGATAGCATTCCTCATTCCATTCCATGCATTACAATGAGCCCGTCCTTTGATTTCTGCCTCCACCAGCCTCCGCTGGTTTTAATGCATGTCCCCCTGATTCTACCTACACTAGCCTCCACTGATTAAAACGCCATATGGCCCAGGCTTTTGTACAGTAGTGAGTAATGTGAAGATAAGAGACACTTCATGTGCTCTGTAGAGCTCGCTACAGTAGATCTCATGTTACCCGCCAGGAGAGAGAGCCAATCAATAATGTGACACCCTGCAGTGTCGGTGTACCTGCGAGAGAGCTGACACCATCAGGTTATCAGCTCAGAATAATTAGTTCACGCCTGGAAGTGGGAGGTGTTTCCAGAACCGTCTGGTTTCTGGCTGCCGGTGTCCGTCCACCGTATTAGACGGGTCTGCTTGGTGTTAACTGTCGTGGCGGCGCCGGGCTGAGCACACGCAGGACTCGTCTGACAATGAGGGGCGGAGCGTTTCCTTAAGGACCAATGCAGATTTATTAGTTGAAGCAATGAAATGATTAAACGGATGAAAGTCTGTCTGTATTTCTTGTCGTTATCTGAGAGGGATAGATAGCCCTGTATCTACGGGGCAGCGGCTGACACTTTGTTTATGTGTGTGAGGTTGTTTCTATCCATTTGGGCGTACGTTTACATTGAGTATAATTATGTGTGTAATGCAGTGGAGGCTGGTGGAGGTCGAAATGGAGGACGGGCTCGTTGTAATGCATGGAATGGAATAAGGAATGGTATCAAACACGATGCAATGGAATAAGGAACGGTATCAAACACGTGTGTACCATTCCTCTTTCCAATCAATGCATTTATAATGAGCTTGTCTTTTACGATTTCTACCTCCACCAGCCTCCACTAGTGTGATGTGTGTGTGTGTGTTTGTGCCTGAGTGTTTCGCCTACCTGTGTACTCCTAGATAAAGACGTGTTCCAGAGGGGGAAAGTGATAGATCGAGGGGAGGTGGACATTGGGACCCAGGTGATGCAGGCCATTCCCCCAGGTCTCTTCTGGCGTTTCCACATCACCATCCACCACCCTGAGTACGTCAAGTTTAACATCTCCCTGGCACGAGATGCACTCCTGGGAATCTATGGGCGGAGGAACATCCCCCCTACGCACACACAGGTACCGTACCTCTCACGCACAGGAGTTACACCTACACACATATACTGTTGTATATGTATATGTACTGGCAGCCCCCAGTTACAAGACACGCACTCAAATCTTTGCCTGTTCCTACACAATAGAAACCCCACACACTCATAAGTGTTCGGTTTATGCCCACGTAGGTGATCTACTTCCCACACATGCCCAGATACTCAGCCCCCCGATGCACACGAGAGAACCCCAACACCTACACACAAACACCTTTCCTAAATATTTAAATATTTAAATATAGAAATCTTGTGTAAAGCACTAAACTGCTCTCAGCAAGTGTGGTGCCAATGTGAACTTGACCAATACGTTTAGTTTAATGCAAGAAGAGCTTCGATTCATATGGTGTATTGTTGTATAAAGAACGCAATTAAGACAATATCTAGTGGAACTAATGTGATGTCAGTAAAATGCCTCGACTCCCCAATCACTGCTTGTTAGCATAGATATACGATTAACAGTTCAAATGATTCAAGAAATGAATTCGTAATTCAATTAAAGCCTCCTTATTTGTGCTCATTTACATACTCATTTGCATATGTAGGTACATGCATACCGACAAACAATTAATTCATGCTAATTGAAAAGTTCCTTTTGACGCGGAACGTCTTTTCTTTTATTGGGTGATCCTAATCGTTATTATAATCACACTTGGCTTACATGTACCCTGCTTACTGTTCTTTGGACCATTTTCAAATCCTGTCCCAGTGAGACTGAATAATCTCCCCCCGCTGTGGTGAGATGTCTCTGTCAGCGAGGTCAGCTGATCCCGCTCTGCTGATCTCATGCAGTCACACATATGTTCCCCCGGCCGGGCCTAGCCCTCATTACATGTGCTGATAGAATACCCAGCAGGGTCACGGGGCTGAGCACCAGGGTCACGGGGAGACCTCCACACAAGCGACTCATCTGTCACAAGGCTGCTGCTCCAGCGTCCCCCCAGCCAGCCCACCGGGCCTCCTCCGCATGATGAATCCTAATAGGATGTTTTAGTCATTAATCTGAGTCAGTCTCCCGGGCATCACATACTGTATTATACTATGGACTCTGCTTTATTTATTTTTTTATTCAAAATGTTGTCACTATCGCAGCCGAGGGGATGGAAGCGTCTTTAACGACAGTGGCCATTTCCGTTTTTCGCCGTGACATCCATGTTCTCTCTCTCCAGCTGAAAGTGAATTATGGATGGGGAGCAGGGGCCTCCGCTGCTGATGCTGCTGATGCTTTGCATCGGCGATGATTTGAAATGCATGGGCCCCCCGATGGCTACAGTGCCCCAAGCGATTTTCTGAATTACAAACGCTGTTTTCCTTTTGGTTCCGTGGTGGGGCATTTGTCTCTCATAAGAGAAGTTGAATCGTAGAGTGCTTTGGAGGGCCTGAGGACATGTCATTGGAGCTCCAGACCTGGTCTCACCCGGCCTGGGTTTGTTATTTAAGATGAACACTGAAGACAGACGTCCCTCTGTGGCCGTGGGGGCTTTGCTGCAGTCACTCCCAGCAGCAGACATGGCCGGGACGGCAGCCTTCGCCCTGCTTATCCCCGTTGAGCACACACGCAAAAACATGAGTGACAGTTCCAAGGCTAAGGCAAACCGCGTCCCGCCCCAGGCTACTGTCATATCCTACTCATCTTCTAATCCAGCAATTCAGCATGGGGCCTGTCTCCTTATTGCACTCATTAAGGGCAAAGTCAAAAGTGGGCTTGGGGCTTGGGGGGCTTTGCATATGGTTAAGTTCAAGTTCTTTTAAAATGGATGACTGGATACAGCAACAGGGTTTCTGTTTTGGCCTCTCTCCCAGAGAACATGCATGCTGTGATAGTCGTAGGAATTGCGATACCGCCTGTCAATCAGGACAGAGGCTCATCAGTAATGCGCAAGCAGGGGCTTATGATGTCCTGTGTCTTGCCCCCCATATTTAACCTGATGGTATTCCTTCTCCCCTAGTTTGACTTTGTCAAGCTCCTGGACGGGAAGCAGCTGATTAAACAGGAGGTCCGTACGTCGGAGGACTCCTCTCCCAGGAACCTGATCCTTGCCTCCCTCCAGGAGACTGGCTTCATAGAGTATATGGACGCGGGGACGTGGTACCTGGCTTTCTACAACGACGGCAAGAAAATGGAACAAGTGTTTGTTCTCAGTACTGCAATCGGTAATTGGCACCTTGCTATATCAAACCAGGGGAGGCTGGTGGAGGTCGACATCGGAGGACGGGCTCATTGTAATGCATGGAATGGAATGAGGAATGGTATCAACTACACTTGTTTGATACCATTCCTCATTCCATTCCATACATTACAATGAGCCCGTCCTCCGATGTCTACCTCCACCAGCCTCCACTGTATCAAACGTACAATAGTCAGTTGCTAAATGAAGATCAAGTGTATGCATTCATGTTTCCAGGATACTGTGGTTATGAAAACACTCAAAAGCAAAGCAATTATAATGTTGTAAAGGATGCGTTTTGTTTGCACTGGGAAAACAGAGTGTGTGTGTGTGTGTGTGTGTGTGCATGCGTGCGTGTGTGTGTGTGTGTGTGCGAAAGCCATTTTAACTTCAAATTGGTTGAGTTCTCTTGCTAGCTGCGAGGAGCCACGGAAAGTCTATCATCCTTAATTGACTGACCTTTTGTCACCCGTCTTTAAGTCTCTGCTGAGAGAAGAGAGCCATGCACTTCTCTTAACACGTTCTCCTTCCTGTACTGGAAGTTAAACTAAACACAACAATGCAGTGCAACTGCAAGCAAACTATTTCTCTACAGTTTCCTATTTTCTTGATGGCCAACAATAGCCAACATTATATTTATTCATCTGTTGTTACGTGTTAAGAAATGATGTGTTTCAGTGGAGGCACATAGTAATTTCCGTTTGTTTGTGTTCAGACCATATTTGCGGTCTAAACCGTGGTCGGGTGTGTTCATAACCTCTCTCTCTGTGTTTGTAGAAACCATGGACGGCTGCTCCACTAACTGTCATGGCAACGGGGAATGTGTGGCAGGTCACTGTCACTGTTTCACGGGCTTCCTCGGGCCTGACTGTTCAAAAGGTACATCATACATTTTTTTTTTGCATAATGAATGCATACTGGGGGTCTTAAATGTAATGTTGTGGTAGTGCAGGGTTGAAATAGAGTTTATGTTCTGATAAGATCATCATTTAAATTTCACACTGTAGGGGTACTGCGGGCATCAATTTTTGCAATTAACTCAGAGACCACTCAACCTAGACCAGGTTTTGATATCAGTCTGTCTACTGATCATTTATAATTATTCAGGTCTCTAAAGAGGACGCTTGCATCACAGTAGTGATTTGAATCCAAAAAGTGTGGTGTTACATTTTAATTGTAACAATTGTAACAGAAGGCGGGGCCAAATGTAACACCTTTAAAAAAACACCAAATAAACTAAACTCCAAACAAAATGAGAAGACATAATAGACACCCACTAAAGCTCCATTAACACTAATGGTAACAATGTTTTCATCCACGGTGGATCCTTGTCAAAAATAATATCTTCTCTGAACAACAAAACACATCATTACATCTTAACTAGACCTCATGAACAGGGAGGATAAATAACCATCGTTGGCAACACTTTAACCCTTCACATTACAGTCACATTTGTAAAGGGTTTATAATTAGTTAATAATAAATAAAAAGAGACATTTAATAAAGACATATTATTACAGTATTAGACAATTGTCATGAAATATTATTGTTCAAAATGTTTTCAATTATTAAAACAGTGTACCGAGAGAGGCTTGGAGAACCGGTCTGCTATTGCTGTTATCCAATGAGAGAACCGGTCTGCTATTGCTGTTATCCAATGAGAGAACCGGCCTGCTATTGCTGTTATCCAATGAGGTCTTGCTAAACCAGAAATTAACCAATAAGTGGAGGGTCTCAGTTTCAACCATATCTGATGAGAGTCGTCATGGTGGTAATTGTAGGATAGAGGCATAGATAGATAGAGTACATTAATTAAGAGTAATTACACCCATAATTACACAAATCCTGTAAAACCAATAATTACAATTTCCCAACTGTGCGATCACTGTGCAACCATTGCAAATAATGTTGCATTTTTTCACATCAGGGTTAGTTTCCGAAGCATTTATAAGTGCTTTTATAAAGCATTAATAACTGGCTCCTGATTGCAAGCGTCCTATTTGGCAAGCACCAAGTGAATATCCATCAATCTAAACAAATGACTGTTTGTAAATGGTTTATAATTGAATAATAAACTGGTTATGAATTATAGTGATGTATTAACTAATTATAAACCATTTATAAAACCTTTACAAATGTGACCTTAATGTAAAGTGTTACCCAGTAGTCTAATGCCTCTAGTGTGAAATAGCCTGATGCTCAGCCACAGATTAGTGTGACTCACAGCAAATGTAGTGGACAGTCCCATCTGTGTAGTCCTCGTGTGCCATGGACTTGCCCAGCATGGTGTTACTATTGACACCCAACCTTAGCAACCATGTCAATTTGTAGCCAACAGAACAGTAATCATAATGATACAAGTTAGGATTCATAGACATTAAACCTTAAGACAGCAGAAGAAAAATACTGTACATCAAAGTTTAATGTACCCCTAAGCGTCCCTAAAGCTACTTTTCCCAATAAAACCTGCAGATGGTGAGATGTTTGACTACATTGTTTCATGCAGGGAGTAAATCTAACTGCATGTACTGAGTGAGTTTTATCTCCAACTTGTTTCTGATTGGAGAAAAGCAGGGTGTCACATTTGACCCCTGTTACATTTGTCCCAGGTCTCCCCTACAGTAAATACAAACAAAATGTCTGATTAATCAGAGAACAACAGATGCTTTTATTGAACTTGGCTGAATATCAAATATTGAATACTGCTCATCATGCTATCAGTTCCATACGGATTGTTTCTGAGGATTGTTTACAAAATATATACTAAGCTAAAAAAACATCATACTAGTAGAGGCTAAAACAAGCGCCATGGCCTATTTCAGAGCTAGTCTGTTTTCAGTGAGTTCTCTGGTCGAAGGCCTTAATCTACCCCCCCCTCCCACCCCGTCCGTCCGTCTCTTGCTAGATCTGTGGCCAGGGAGCCACTGCAGCGACCCTAATGTGTCTATTACTGTCCCCAGTGTGGGACTGTGACATATTATGGAGACTAATGGACAGGCCAGGGTCTGTGAGGCAGCTTCCATGCTGGAACTGTCCACAAACAGACTGACAGGACGGATGGAACAAGCTGGCAGGAGAGGAGAGGGGGGAAATGGCCGCCATGATCTCACAGAGCTTTACAGAGCTCACTAGAGGAGCACATGAACTATATCCCTCCTTAAGGCAGAGAAAAGCTGCAGCATAGGAGGAGTATGCACAGTTGGAAAAGTCATCCCCCATCACATCATAAAGTTTTTAGATTATCCGTAAACAGAAAGGATTCCTTTCTAAATCAAAATAATGACTCCATTGGCAAGTTTAGCTGTAAATAAACGTGAGATGTGCCCGATGTGCCTGCTGCCTTGATTGTATCCAACTTGCATGAAATTACTGGAAGGAACAATTTGTCAGGAGGAATAATCACAGGCACTGGTTAATATACTGTATGGGAGGGCCTGACTGACTGGCGCAGCTCAATGCCAGTTCTAAACCGCCCACTCCATCAATTTAAGCATTTAAATCACACTCCCGGTTGTCCGTTTACGAGTACCAAGTCGTACGGATACGAGTATCACAACATCGGTACACCCCTACAGCATAGGTATGCAATGTGTGAATGCAGCCTATTAGTGATCCGAGTTTCGTTGGATTCACCCTATATAAACACACCACAGAGTTAACCATGTGTAGACAAAGATCTGTATTTACTCCGGTTCTACAGTGCAACTCACCCTTCCAGTACTTCTGACTACGTGTCTCCATGCTTCAGCCTCCGAGGTCATTAGCGCTTTTGTAAATATCCATTTTCAAACTAAGCACTGAGTGGTGGACTCAGAGGCCTTGGGGGAATAGACGGGGGGGAGGGGGTGATGGAGGGAGACTCCGCTGCAACTGGAGTTTGGCTCAGGTGCCACTCGAGAAAGAATTAAAGTGCTGGAGAGATTAGGTGGATTTCACAGGAAGAGGGTCTGAGTGGGGGTGTGTGGCGAGAGTACTTATACCACTATCATCAGGGAGAGGATTAGGTGTCAGCTTGCATGCTTATTAGTGGAGATATTGGCGATGTGTGAAACAGGTATACAAGACGTGGGGGAATTTTTACCATTTGGGTCTCAGGTGTGGAGGACTAGCTAGCACTCTAGTGCAGCAGGTATGAATCAGCACTAGTTCGTGAAAGCTACGGGTGTGCCCAGTACTCGGGCCAAAGCGAGAACTCATTACGAATTTTGCAGCATTTTCCAGACACCATCATCACTGATAGTTTATTTTAGATATCCGCAATCAGAGAGGATTCCTTTCTATCTCAAAATAATGACTCCATTGGCCAGTTTAGCCATGAATGGGAGATGTGTGTGATTAGAGCAGTGTAGTGTACGATGTGCACTCCCCGAAAATAGCTGTAAGAAACGATTTGTGAGGAGGAATAGTGCCAGTGCTCGCTAATATATGCTCTGACCGACTTGCGCAGCTCAATGGCTTTCTAAACAACCCACTCCATCAATTTAAATCGCACTCCTGTCGCCCACAGAGTGAAAGATATCTTCTTGGCCTGAAAATCCGGGTTCGAATCCAATCGGTTGCACAAGCATTGGAACCGGCAGCATCATTTACATGATCAGAACCCGTGATGATCGAGCTTTCAAAAAGAGTCAAAGCAGGAAAACATTACTATAAAAAAAAAAACGTTACTATACGATCCTTTCAGTGGAGGTAGAAATGAGGAATGGTAGCGAACGTATTCCACATATCGTTCCATGCATGCCCGTCCTCCGATTCCTACCTCCACCAGCCTCCCCTGAAAACGTTCCTCTACAGTGTTGCTAACCGGCTGATGTCTCTTGTTTGCAGACTCATGTCCTGTCCTCTGCAGTGGGAATGGAGATTATGAGAAAGGTTACTGCCAGTGTCACCCGGGCTGGAAGGGCCCCGAGTGTGACATCCAAGAAGACCAGTGCATCGATCCTACCTGCTCCAACCAAGGCACCTGTGTCAGCGGCATCTGCCTCTGCAGTCCCGCCTACAAGGGCAACAACTGTGAACAAGGCATGGCCCCCCTCATCAGAATGATAAATCACTATTTACACAGGCTTAGGGGGCACAGCTTCATACTGGACTGTGTTTGTTCAAGCGTAAGAAGTGCTATCCCAGAACAGAAGCAGGCTGCACCAGTATGAACCAGGAATAGGAGAGCCCCTGGTCATTAGTGAACATACGTGGTATGACATACTGTAACACATAGGGAGAGCTATTTTAGCAAGAGATGATTAATCAGATTAATAGCTATCCCCTACACACACACACACACACACACACACACACACACAGACACACACACACACACACACACACACACACATATGTGCGCACGCGCACCAAATCAATGTATTGTCCTTAGGTAGTGGTATCCAGTGGGGTAATTATTGGCTCGGTCTGAGATATCCATGCTGGAGAATAACCTTGAGCCAATGAGCTTGTGACTGAAACCAGGCCGTGAGCGCTGTGGTAATGACTGTGGTAAACACTGGATAGATGTTTCTTGTTTCTCGTTTTTGTAGCATGCAACTCTACATGATCAATTAGCTTCAGACATGGAACGAAGCTGTCTGTTGTTTAATTCTTAATGAGAGTCTTGTGTTTGAGCTGCGAACATGTCCGTGTTGTTGGTGTAGATCGTAGAACGGTGATAAAGCGTTCTCTGCTAGAGGTTCTCTGTTGTTCTCTCAAGGTTGCTGTGACACCGTTAGAATGAACACTGCTGCAGAACAGGTGCAGTGTTAAATCAGAGGGGTGTGATCGTGGTTAGCCACAGAGTGGAGGCGAACCTAAGACTATTAGAATATACAGAGGGTCTTGAATACTGTTGATATGAAATATTCACTCTGAAACTCTGTTTCTCTCTCTCTCTCTCTCTCTCCCCCCCCCCCTCTCTCTCTCTCTCTCCCTCTCCCTCCCCTCTCTGGTTCTCTATGGCCAGTGGACTGTCTGGATCCTCAGTGTTCAGGCCATGGTGTGTGTGTGAAGGGGGAGTGCCTGTGTTCTCCGGGGTGGGGAGGCGCTGACTGTGAGAGCCCCCTCCCAGCCTGCCAGGAGCAGTGTTCAGGCCACGGCAGCTACCTGTCAGACACAGGCGCCTGTACCTGTGAGCCCAGCTGGACCGGCTCCGACTGCTCCTCTGGTGAGTCCCTCCGTCCCTCCGTCTGTCCGTCCAATTCGTCCGTCACCACCACAGCCTGCAGTACATGAAGACCAGCGAGGAACGGTCAGGTTAGGCAGCAGCCTTGAGCCATCCGTACCAGCTAATGAGGTACTGAGGTCTGGAAAGAATCAAGCTTTTGAGAAGGAAGGAAAAAGTGAGACCGGCAGACAAATCCAAAGTTTGGGTCGGTGAAGTTAAGAATGAAATGGAGGAATCAGAGGAGCAGGCTCAGAGAAGGAATGATTGCCGGATTTCTTGCGGGTGCACGTCCCTCCCGCTCTGTCTATAGGACACAGAAGACAATTGTTGAGCAGATGGTTAGCCGGGAGTGGATGTGGTCATTTGTGGTACAAACACATCTGACTTGGGAGACCCAAGTGTTTTTTTTTCACTGTAGGTACATTTGATCAATTGTTTGCTGCATGATAAAAGTAGTTCTTCTGAGCAAATGATTCCCGAAATTTGACTCAAATGAAAAGTGTCTATTCTCAGCTCCAGACTTCACCGCGCATCACTGATGCTGACACACACTCCTGCAACGTTGTCACACGTTCCCTCACACCCTCTGGAGAGGCCTACTGTCTACAGTAGCGCTGCTGGGCTGTTCAGACACCGAAGAGCCCGGAGGAATGTTTGGTAGTTCAATCACGTCCTTAACCCCTCGTCAGAAAGGTTTAAATGTGGTCAACCTCTTGCAGTCACTTTATTCACGCTGGGATGTCGATTACTAGATGGCTTCTGCTGTATGTGACTCTTACCTTCCATCTTACCTCTCACTGAGTAGCACAGGGACCCTGGCAAATGTGTGTTTCTGCTTGTAATGATCTGCCAACTCCTGGCAGACGGAGACCTTCACACACCCAGCGGCCTATCAGACAACTGAGCAATCACTTCTCTGACACGCTGTGTGCAAATTGGACTGCACTCCACGGCTCCTCTCTAAGTCAGATACGACTGTAGTTTCTTTATCAAACCGAACATATCTTTTTTAGAGAGGGGGGGACACATTACATTGTTGCATACTAATGTTTATTTCACATTCTTCTTTTTGACATATTTTGCCCCCGAGAAACAGTCGGGTTTTATCCTAAGATATCATCAAGTTTGTACAGTTTATTATATTTTATTTATAGAATGGGTGTTATCTACCTGCCTTCTTTTCACTGCTGAATTTAGGCCACCTTTATATGGCTGTTATACACCAGATTAGTTTTGCTAAAATAAAAGTAGAGATAACTATTTTTTGAGTTTGATAAACACTCACTTGTTAGTAAGTTCCTCTGCTACATAGATACACTATCTGTTTCTGTATTCATTCATTACAAGCAGCTCTCTGTTGCTGGACTATTTCATTGTTTTTGTCACAGGACATGGATGGTGGGTTCTACTAATAACAGACAGCATTTGAATACAGCGGTTGGAGAAACACTTCAGCAGTGCTGTTGTGTGGGTCTGTTCAGTAACTCCCTGTGTGGTTTCTCAGCATAGTTTGAAACGTGTTGTTCTTCCTCCATCTTTCAGGGATACAGATGTATGTACAGTATACAGTATGTTTGTACCAGCCAGATCACCACAGAGATCAGGCTCCACAGAAGCCCAGAGCTAGCTTTAAAGATTAGCTGCTGCCACGCAATATACAGTACACACCTTGCTGCTGGTGTCACTGCTTATGGAGAGAAATAGAAACTCTACCAACAATAGAAAACCCTCCATCCTTTAAAACGCAGGCCTGTCAAACACATTTACGGTCATCTTAATATTATTAATGCTGTGTTCCTTGAGTCAAGTACTGATAAGTGCTGCCAAGCCTGAATGTCGGTTGGGAGAAACCCTGAAATGTGTGATTGCATATTAAGGCTTTTTTTTTCAAAAGCAAAATAATCCCTCATTCTTCATTACGTTTTTTTTCTTCTATCAATTGTGTTTGCAGTGATGGCCGAAGGGGAAAACAGCTCATGTGGAGGCTATTTCACTTTCCAATGAATTGAATCTTGGAGCAGTGTGGTGCCTCCGTTTTCATAAGCCAGGAAAGAATTGTGCATTCGTTCAACCCCATACTTTGTTGCCTTCCAAGGCAAAGTTCAGGTTTTTCTATCCAAAAGTGGAAATTGATTTTATGTTCACTCAAGTGTATGCAGAATTACCTAAGAATGTTGACTGTGTGTGACTGCACTGACAATATCACTAGTACAGGGTATAGTGCCGTGTATGGAGTATGTCATAGACGTACTGTGTCGATTAAAGTCTACCTATCAACCATTATTCAGAATAGACAGACATTATTGTGTGGCAAACATGTGGAGAATGTTGCAGAATGGAGGCAGAGACCATCCGGGAGAAATGTTGTGTGCTTAATGGTAGAAACATCGAAATGAATAAAATTCTAATGGATTTGTTATGTCATGATTAAATATGATTAAATTAGAATGCCTTTCTCCGTGTGTGGGAGATAAGTGGCCTTTCTCTGCCTCCAGCTCATTCATCTCCCTGCTCATTGCCTACTTGCTGATAGGATGTATCCTCCATACTCACCGAAATTATTCATTGCATATTATTAAATCTCTAAAACTTTAAGCATTGAATGTATTAAAACTGCACCTGCAGCGCTCTACACAGTGAGAATGTACTGCTTGTATTCAAAAATATTTTTGCTATACTGTACCAATTCCAAATTGTGATCATGGGCAGATAGAGATACCATGAGAACTAAAATGGTAATACTTTTTTATCATATTCCTTTTTTTCCGTTCATTTTTATGGAATTTGGAGTTGTTACAGTAGATGAGCCTGCAAGGCAAGATGAATGTAGGAGTGGAGTGTTGAATTAATTTCCAGAAATCTATCCCTGCAGTAATGCAGCTGGCCGTAGGCATGTTCTGCCCTGTGCGTGCGTGCGTGCGTGCGTACGTGCGTGCGTGCGTGCGTGCGTGCGTGCGTGCATACATGCGTGCGTACATGTGTATGTGTGTGCATGCTTGTACGTGTGTGTGTGTGTGTGTGTGCGTGCGTGCGTGCGTGCGTGCGTGCGTGCATGCGTGTGGAAACCATATGCTCTGAATCTGGCCTTGTTCAGAGTTGTACAGTATGCCTGAGAAGCCTGCCTCTCTCTCTCTCTCCCTGTGCCCATGCAGAGGTGTGTCCGGTGCCCTGCAGTGCCCACAGTGTGTGTGTGGGAGGGAAGTGCCAGTGTGAGGAAGGTTGGGAAGGTCCGGCCTGTGACCTGCAGGCCTGCCACCCTCGCTGCCAGGAGCACGGCCAGTGTAAGGACGGCCGGTGCGAGTGTCACCCCGGCTGGGAGGGCGAGCTGTGCACCATCGGTGAGTCACGCCCCCAAGGAGGACCCCTACTACGGGAGGTTAATACTGTGTACAGCCTGTCTGGAGCCCAGCACCACTGAGCTACTGTGCTGTTTGTAGGTCTGTGGGGCCTGGTTGATGTTTGTTCTTACACAAAGGTTGTCAACATTGGCAACACATATTAATGATGTGAATTTACTCTTCCATATCTTCGATTTTTTTTTTGAACCACTGATTATTGCCAATTCACATCTGTGACGTGCGCTTATTTTCTTTCACGAGGCATGATGAATAGTTGCCCATATTTCCGATCTGAGTGAATCAACTGTCTGAGTGATTCATACCCTGTACTGTACAGAACATTAAGCTCAGAAGCCTCACACCGAACACCCCAGTGTAGTAGGGATTTTGTCTCTTAAAATACAGATGAAAGCTCAAAAACATTTGTATAAAAACACGGCACAACACTAGAAGCAGGCAGTTCAGAGTTTGACTTTTCACCGCGAGTCCTACAGACGCTGGCTTGGGGACAATGATGTCAGCGCTCTGTCTGTCAGTTATCCAATTTATCCACTTCACTGCAGTTATTTGAGAACAGAAACGCAGAGTATAACAATGAAACTGTTGTTGCCTCCAGGCACATTTCCCATCAACCATACCCTCTTCCCCAGAGTGCCAGCATGTTTCTTTCTCGCCCCGGAATAATTTGCTCCCAAGTTCGAAACGCACTCAATTAATGTGGGTATACCTTGATAGAAACACTGCAGTTTGTCATCAGGGACTAATGGAATTGGGTACTACTGCCAAGTGACTGAAAGCCCATTTGGAAGGAACCACAGGAACTTTTTATTTTACCTCAGAAATGCCCAAAAACACTCTTGTGAAATACTCCACTCGCTATTTGAGATGGGGAATTAGAGATGTGGCTCTGTGTCTCTGTGGATGTGTGGATCAAATCATGAAGCTTAGCTCCTGGCACATTAATAAGCTTTAATTATCTCTTCATGTGCTTTCATGCAAGCCTATATTTTTGTGGCTCAGTAATCTAATCTCACAATATTTTTTTTTCTCTTATTTTATCTCCCTGCGACAGCACATTACCTTGATCTTGTTGTTAAAGGTAAGATGCACTCTTATTCTCAGAGTTCTGCAAGACACAGTTAAGCATGATTTGTTCTGCTACCGATGGACATTCTTGAAATTGTAATAAAAATGTTTTACTCTATGATGGCTCCCAGCATTGGCAGAACCTTAACAATGTTCCCATTAAATATCAGAAAATGGAACAAAATATGTAACAAATGTTGGGAAAGCTGGACATCTGGATGGTATGTTAATAAAACGTGGGAGCGGCATCTGTCCCCATCTCCTTAATCATGAGGAATGACCCATTGTTTTTGGCAGCGCTTTGATCCCAGTCTTCCACCCCTCTCCTAGACGGCTGCCCAGGCCTTTGCAACGGTCACGGTCGCTGCACCCTGGAACAAAGCGGGTGGCACTGTGTCTGCCAGGCGGGCTGGAGCGGCATGGGATGCAGCGTCGTCATGGAGACGGAGTGCGCTGACAACGCTGACAATGACGGAGGTAAGACGGCCCCCCCATAGAGGATGATGGCCCGGCCACGCCTGTCTGCAGCTCCATAATGATTAATGACTTGACCTCTGCTTCTGGTAAAGGTCAGGGGGAAGGAATATTCAGGACCCACCCCCACTCCCCCACCCCTTCCTTTTTTCTTTCCCACATGCAGTACAGTAGGAGTCAGTAAGCCTCTCACTCTTTCTTTTCATCTTTCCTTTTGTTAAGTCTTGCTGTTCAGCATGGCTTTCAGAGCAAAGGGACCTCTAGTTTGTCTGGGTGATTTGCTGATGGTGTGTGTGCTGCTCTGCTCCTCTGAGGATTAATGCTTGACGTGGCCCCCCTGGTGTTCCACTGAACAGGGAGCCAGCTCCAGAGCTTTGGGCTTGGGTTCAGCGCCCATGTCTTTGAAGGGAACATGTGAGATGTATGAACGCCCTGCAGTGGATGCCATTTTAGAGAGAGGGTAACCTAGTTGTGCATTGACTTTACATGTTATTGTTGTTTCAAAGTAAAAAAAATAAATAAAAAAAAACTACAAAGATCGGTGTAATAAAGTAGGCCTTTGGAGGAATGGAGAGTGGTTACCATAGTTTCTGTTTAAAGCTACAGAGCTCCTTTAATACTGTAGATTGGTTTGGGTTATACAGTACAATGTGTATTTGAGCACCATGTCTCATCCAAATCCAGCGTTTGTCTTCTGATTAATATCCATCAAATGTACCTCTTTAAATGAGATGAATAATTAGTAAGGCCATAGCTAGTTCATTTGTTTGTGCAGTGGTGGTAAAGTAGATAAAACAGAATGACTGTGTGCATAAGTAAGAACCACTGGTGGAAACAGAAGTGAGTCATTTTCTCTTCCCCACTCCACACGGTATCTGAGCTCTGCTACCACTTAGAAGAAGCACCATTCTGTCTTACCCTGAGAGTCCTTAATCATGTTCTTTATCAGAGGAAGCTATCCTCCAGAGGCAACCCAGCTCCTTCGCAAGAGCACACATTTTGGCTAATTTTTACTGTCACCGTGTGCGTGTGTGTGTGTGTGTGTGTGTGTGTGTGTGTGTGTGTGTGTGTGTGTGTGTGTGTGTGTGTGTGTGTGTGTGTGTGTGTGTGCGTGTGTGTGCGTGTGCGTGTGTGTACATGCCTGTGTATATGATAAGGTTTCTATGATGTTTGAGTGTCTTTATTTGTTTGTGGGTAGATCATAAATCCTGCGCTGTATTTTCTGTCTTCAGCCAGTAGAAAACAGAATCACATTCAGTTCAGTCACATGCCGTGTGAACCTTTACTCTGTCATTCTACAATCTAATTTAGCTTACTCTCAGTACTTCAAAGATGCTGCCCCTCCATTGTGTGTGAATTCCTATGACTGATGGGAATCGTGGATGATGTACACTCATTTGCCCTCCTTTGATCTGTCGGAGGGAAGTAGTATGAGGTTCAAATTGGTCAGGCACTTCAACAAAGGAGTGGAGGAAGTAATCACCTCATGTCAATTATGTTTCCAGCCAATATATATATATATATATGTCCCAATCCCAGAACATATTCCTATTTTAATCTCAGCTGAACTTCATTATAAATGCCATTTATATTCCAAATGAGGCCTCAGGATGGAAAACTAAATGGCAAATGATCATCTGAAAAGGAGCAGTGATTAAGAGTAAAGATAATGACTTTTCTAGCCAGCTGTAAATGAGCCACTATAAGCAGCCATCATTATTAGCCGGGTGGTCGTACGTTGCTAATGCACAATGCTTTATTTGATTTAATTTTGCAGGTGTGAAAGGTTATATCAATTCACCCAAAAACAATGTTCTTATTATATTGTTGTATTGTTTGTTTCAATTGTAGATATGAACAAGTTGATATACTGGACTATGCCCAAGCTGAAAGGTGAAGAATGTCGTTTTGCGCTTTGCTGCCCTCTTTGGCAACAGTGAAAATGTGATGACAGTTTGCAAATAAGAGTTTCTTGTTTATGTTTGTAAATCAAAAAAGACTTGAGATGCCAACAGGAGGGCAGTGTGGTCATGACTGTTGCAGCGGCGGCCAGCCCTGCCAGACAGCGTAAGGCTGGGCACCATGCCTCTGCTACTGAGGGACAACATTACCACTGTGTTATGGCTTTGGGCCTGATTGCTCTGTTATGATGCTAGTCATTTACCGAATTAAAGCATGTCGTTTTTCTTGGCAGATCTCAATCATTATACCTTACATTGTTTTAACAATAACAGTAATTATGACTTATTAGTAACTATCCATTAGTGATACTTATGAGTATTACTCACAGTAATTCCTGATGTCTCTAATCCCATATGTGGTGTATGTAACCACATTCAAATACGTTGTGTTTTCATGTGGTAATGACTGCAGATAATGTGTAGTGTACTGAACTTATGTTGGGTAGAACCATTGTACAGATTTTAATTATCATTGCACTTTTCCTGTTGTGTGTTGTTCATGCCAGCGAATTGATGAATGCCAGTGTTCACTTAGCCGCTATTGAGTCGGGGTGTCTGAAAGGATTGTATGGATTTAATGGAGCTCTGCCCTTGTACAGACCCATGTGTGTTAGCCATTGAAGAGGAGATAATTAAGAAAGCTGCTGTACAATTATAGAGCAGCATTCAAGTACAGTACACTGTATTAAGACTGGATAAATCAGATTACTTTACTTCCCGTCAGGTATGAGCTAGAATATTGTTATTCATGAGCTTATGTTCACATTTTCCCAGTGTATGAATCATGGCAGATAAGCCGTTGTCAAACTGTGTTAAAGGGGTGTGTGGATGTGTGCTGTCGATTCGGAGAACATTATTGATTTCTTCCATATCATTTGGGATATTTTACTTACGGGTTAAAACCGAGAGATTCGTTCTCAATTTCGAAGGGGTTTCTGCACTTTTGAATGTTATCTCAAACACACAAAGCCATTCGGAAATGATACCCAACCGTGTATATCCCAGAGTGCACTAGCCAGGGCTCAGGTTAAAAGCAGTGCACCATGGGGAGTTGAGTTCTGGTAAAAACTGAAGAAGTGGTGAGTGTGAGTGGAATGAGTGAGCGGAATATGATATAATCTGAGACACAGTCGCGGCAAGCGAGAGATGCAGCGGAGCGATGTGGACCGTGTTGTGATTCCAGTATGTATTTGTGTTGTCGTAGATGGACTGACAGACTGTGTGGACCCAGACTGCTGCCAGCAGCCTAGTTGTCAGAGTGGTCCTCTGTGCCAGGGCTCCCCAGACCCTCTGGACCTCATCCAGCAGAGCCCCACCCCCTTCGCCTCCCTCCTATCACGCCTCTTCTACGACCGCATCCACTTCTTGGTTGGGAAGGACAGCACCCACGTCTTCCCTGGAGACGTCCCGTTCGACAGCAGGTAGAATACACAGTACCAATATACAACAACGTCCAGTGTTGGGGAGAAGTTCCACTACTTGTAGTTCAGCTATTAGTTTGAGTAGCTTGGTGGTAGTTCAATTAAATTCTAATCTTTTCAGTAGTCAATTACTTTTTTACCATGTAGTGGTGTAGTGAGCTACTGTCACTACTCAATACAGTACATTACAGTCTTCCTGTCCATGAATGAACAGAGAGCTTGCTGTGTTGCAATTGAAATGGCCACTGGAGTATCTTCTGCATAGCTATTTGTACAGCAGTCCTGGGGACAGAAGAGAAAGCGAACGGGACATGCTCAACCAGCAAACAGATATTGAATTTCCAAACTTGTTTAGGGTTAGGGGTTCAATTAGGGTAAGGTTAGGGGACATTTTTGGTTTTGACCAGGTCAATGGGATGCTGGTCAGGAAGGTCATACAGATATAGCATGTTTGTCCCTGTCTTAAGAGGTCCCTTTAGTCTCAGCCCCATACAGATGTAGCATGTTTGCCCCTGGATTAAGAGCCGTTTCTCTCCTAGCCGAGCCTCTGTGATCCGGGGCCAGGTGGTGGCACTCGATGGGACTCCACTGGTGGGTGTGAACATCAGTTTCCAGCAGTACCCCGAATTTGGCTTCTCTGTCAGTCGCCAAGATGGCAGGTAAGTGGATAGTGTGGTCTAATATTGCCATGGGATGTTACCAGGGGAGGCTGGGGAAAGCAGAAATCGGAGGACGGGCTCATTGTAATGCATGGAACGGAATGACGAACGGTATCAAACATTACCACTCCTCATTCAATTCCATGCATTACAGTGAGCCCATCCTTCTGCCTGCTACTGTACCATATATTTGCTTATGGTGCTTTGCAACATGGCCTTATTGAGCACTGAAATGACAATGTGTTGATTCCGTGTTTGTGTTTGTGCGTTGGTCCAGTTTTGACCTGGTGGCTGCGGGAGGGATCTCAGTCTCTCTGATCTTCCAGCGGGCCCCCTTCCTCACGCAGAAACGCACCCTCTGGTTGCCATGGAACCAGTTTGTTGTCGTGGAGAAGGTCACCATGGCGCGGGCAGAGTCTCGCCCACCCGTCTGTGACCTGAAGAACCTGGTCAGTCCGTACCCCATCGTCCTCCCCTCCCCTCTCACTCGCTTCGCCAGCACCTGTGAGGAGAGAGGCCCGGCCATCCCAGAGCTACAGGTACACCACCACGGTCCTCTCCACAGCCAGTCACCTGCTGTCTACTGTCCCCAAGGCACTCGCTCCTCTCAATGACCACCTAGACAATACTTTTTCAGCAATGCATACAGTACATTCCATTCGTACAACAATCATATTGCGATTAAGTTTCAGATTTTATTTTTAATATATATTCTCCATTTCCTGAGTAGCATATTGAAATGTGTTTTTTTGTGTGTTTTTTCCTGTGTAATTTTCACCTGGGTCTTATTGTACCTGTGAAATCATCATCTTAGAATCTCACACTAATTAGTTGGCGGGGCGCTTGTTTGACAGAGCTGCAATCTGCTCCCCCTTATATTCATATACCTTAGCTTTGGGAAGTGTGTTGTGCAATCCTAGTTTTGTTGAGGGAGATAATAATACTGATAGAGATTTTAATGAGGCCCTGTTCACAGTGATTGAAGCTGTGTGCAGTGAAGGATGGATGTGGGGGTTAGATTGTTGCCTCTAATTAAAATGTCCTCTACATTGCTAATGATATAGTATGTATACAGTAGATCTATTTAGTGTTCCAAGGCCATTTAGGGTGAAGTTTAAAAGTGTGAATGTACTTAAGTTTTGAAGTTGTTGTTACTGAGAGTAGTTAAGATTATGCAGTTGTTCTCAGTTCAAAGATAACTAAATATTAGCATTATGGCTAATTTAACACTGATTCATGTCACTATTTCGTAGACAGAGATTGAACACTTAGTGATACATGATTATTGGCTGAAACCTTAAAATATACAGTACTGTAAGTCTCCTCCAGCCTTTCCAATGGTGACAAATATGAGTAGCATACTGTATCAACAGCAATAACAGAAGCTAAAAGTATTCTCTTCCTCAGGCTGTCCAAGAGGAGATCACCATCCCAGGCAGCTTCTTAAAGCTGAGCTACCTGAGCGCCCGCTCCCCGGGCTACAAGTCTCTGCTGCGCGTCATCCTGACTCACTCCCTGATCCCCACGGGCCTGGCGAAGGTCCACGTGTCCACCGCCATCGAGGGCCGCTTGTTCCAGAAGTGGTTTCCTGCCGCCCCTAACCTGGTCTACGTCCTGGCGTGGAACAAGACGGATGTCTACGGCCAGAAGGCGGTGGGCCTGGCCCAGACGTTGGGTAAGCCAGCATGCAAAACTCATACCGGCATTTCACATTCACGCCATAGTCTGCTGAGTTTCACTCACTCCGCAATTTTCAGCCTTAGTGGTCCCGTAAAATGAGCCTGGAATGATAGAGGAATTCGTCAAGAGTTAGGCTACTTGGATTGACAATTTGTAATGGCAGATTTATTTTAGAATACCTCTTACAACATCCATTTCCACAATGTGTTAATTGTTTTTTTTATTAAAGTATATAAAAGGAATAAAGGACCCAAGACGAGGTTCTGATTCACGAAACATAACTCAAAACTTGTTGACAATGAAAGTTGCAGACTCTACATAACTAAATGTCCTTTTTGGCAGACGATAGACATCCAACAGTGTAATAATGTAACAGCGTAAACAGTAACATCATGTTATTGTTTGTTAGTCTTTTCACAGGGGGGGATTGCCAGTTTTTGTTCAGGTGTGTTGAAGTATCAGAGTTATTTTCATTGACCACATATGAACTGTTTCAGGTTGATTTAGTGTTCTGGCTGCCTGTTGGGGGACTGCAACTACTGATGCATTGTTGCAATTTGTCTTAATGGAGAAAGAGAGAGAGAGAGAGAGAGAGGAAATGGTAACAGCAACAGAAAGCAGGCGCCACTGTTATCTCTTTGATGCACTATAAGGATTTTTCTCTTGATTGCTGCTCACCATGCCTTGTATTACTATCAGATAGCACAGTGGTTTTTGATTGCCTTGTTGGTTTGTGTTTGAATCCTTTCTCAGTGAATGCAGTTTAATCTGTGTGTATTCAGGTCTTGGATGGTGGATATGGGGTAGGTAATAGCCTGGGATATACAGTAAATCGGACATCCTGGAGATGTTATGGACCATTTATCTGTAAATAACATCGAACACATGGCACAATTAGAAATGACATCAAAGCTAAATTGAAATTCAAAACACACATTTTGTTATTTGCGAACATATTTTCATCCGAACAACACGCGAGGACGAGATAAGAGGAAGACGAAGGGTGTCTGTAATTTATTCATTTATCTGTATGTTCCAGTGGGAATTGAGCTCAACCTCAAACCCCATATTTTCTCTCTCCCTCTCTCTCATGCTTTCTCTGTCTCTTCACCCCTCTCTCTCTCTTTCTCTCTCTCTTTCTCTCTCTCTCTCTTTCTCTGTTGCCGATAGAAACAGGGGCTGATCTATCATGGTGACACAAGCAGAAGCCTGTAGCTATGCTGTGTAAATGACTATGCCCTGCTTATTGTGTGTGTTTGCCTGCATTTCCGTGTGTGTGTGTGTGTGTGTGTGTGTGTGTGTGTGTGTGTGTGGCTGTGTGTGTGTGTGTGTGAGAGAGAGAGAGAGAGAGAGACAGCGAGACCAAGCACGAAAATTGTGTGAGTCTGCCCACATACTGGCGAGATGCAGCAGAGCGTAATGATATCAGCGATGCATTAAAAAGCCTCCCGAGACTGTCCGACTGTTAGCACACACACTGCCCTGGCTCCTCCACAAACATGAACCATCAGTCAGCCTGCACTGGGATCACAGCAACCCTGGATTTACTGCAATGTTACGCTGCGCACCAGCTATCCACGCTGTAACAAAAGCATTTGGGTTTGTTTTGGATGTCCACTAACATGTATCACATGGTGAATGCGTCACCAGCAGTAGAAACAATGAGTTCTATGATCTAGAGTCTAGACTGTTAGGGTTAGGCGTCACATGAACGGCCGTGTCTTGTGTTCCAGTCTCTGTAGGCTACGAGTACGAATCTTGTCCCGACTTCATCGTGTGGGAGAGGAGGATGGCACAGTTGCAGGGCTTCGAGATGATTGCGTCCAACCTGGGAGGCTGGTCCCTGGACAAACACCACATCCTTAACCTCCAAAGCGGTGAGAGCAGTGGAGGCTGGCAGAGGTAGAAATCGTAAGACGGGCTCATTGTAAACGCATGGAATGCAATGAGAAATGGTATACCGTTCCTCATTCCGTTCCATGCGTTACAATGAGCCTGTCCTCCGATTTCTGCCGCCACCAGCCTCCCCTGGGTGAGAGGGCTCAGCCTGTTCCTTTGTCCCACTTGGATTCAACAGTAACTGCCAGCCTACCTGACAGACACACTTGGTTACCCAATGCATCCCTAATGCATTGAGGAACCTAGATGGATCGAGTGGTTCTTGTGTCTGGGACTCATTGCGTGTCGTTTTCCTGCTCGACAGGTATCCTCCACAAAGGGAATGGGGAGAACATCTTCATTTCCCAGCAGCCTTCAGTCATCCACACAGCGATGGGCACTGGGACGGTGCGCACCATCCCCTGTCCCAACTGTAACGGCCCCGCCCTGGGCAGCAAGCTCTACGCCCCCATCGCCATCACCTGCGGCTCCGACGGAAGTGTCTACGTTGGAGACTTCAACTTCATCAGGAGGATTCTCCCCAACGGCTACGCCATCAGCATCCTAGAACTGAGGTGACGCAATGAAAGACCCTTTTTTTTTATTGATTTTCTATTTTTATGTACAGTATGTTGCCCATGTAAGCCCATTGTCGAATTGTGGATGACCTGCACTGTTTTGATGCATTAGTAATAGCGAAAGTGTTATTAGTGATACTGTTACGACTGTTCAGCTATCAAGGTAAGATTACAATAGATCAGGAACAAAGCTACATGTGTACCCTCTCCGTGAACTGAACAGTGAACATCACTGCGAAATCTTCATAAATGTACTCATTGAACCAAAGGGATGCATGTGTCCCTGGATAAGAACTAATCCTGTGTTTTCCTCCTTTAACGCAATGCTGCCAGGAACCGAGATATCAGGCACAGGTACGTTTTGATATATTTTCTTGAAAGAGGCTTTCTTTTATGGAATTTCAGCTGACACCGCCAGCCTCCATTTCACAGCTGAAAGAGGATGTTCTCATTTGGCTACAGGATAAAGGATTAGAAGTATGGAGAGAATGAGTCAATATGGACACGTATTGACCTGGATTTTTTAAAGAATGAGAAAATTGGGCTCACTCTTTGGTGTGAAAATACAGAGGAAAGGAGGTCTTTAAAGGGTTTCTCTTATCATACAGTACAGTTGACAAGCCCTTGTGTTTAGATGGAGGAGCTGAGCTACCCCCCCCCACCCCCCCCCCAGGATAGCTCTTATATCACACAGAGATATGATTCATCTTTCCATGCAGCTGTCATGTTCTCAATTGATCCTTTCTCAATCAAAGCCTGTAAAAAATCACTGAACTAGCTTTGTTTTTTTTCCCCCAGCGGTATGTATGGCACACATACACATACATTTTTTTCCCCCAGCGGTATGTATGGCATATAATCATAGCTTTGTGTTTACAGACAGCTTTTCCTGGTGATAGTATGCAGTCATTTAGTGGGAAGACAAAGAAAAAAAATGTTTTATTATTAAACTTTATTTCGTGTCCTCTCAGTCGTAGTGCTGAACTGCAAAGGTGATACTGTAGCTGTCGAAATTAGCACTGACAAGCGTACAGTAGTTTGAAAAGACTTCTGAAGCAAGTCTCTCTGTGGTTGGCAGCTGTTTGCTTTTCATTTATGAGATGTTCATTCATGAACAGATAATGTGGTTCTTCACGAGCCGCCATTTAACTCTAATGACTCTAATGGTGTTTAGACATGACAACCAGGTATTTGAAGAATGGATATATGTTTACTACACTCAAATAAATTAAAAGGAATAAAAGGTGCTAAGAACCATAAAGAGTTCTTCGACTGTCCCTGTGGGAGAACCCTTTGAAGAACCCTTTTTGGTTTTTAATTTGAACCCTAAAGAGTTCTCCATAGAACCTATAAGGGTTCTTTAATGGCTTCTCCCACAGGGAAAGGTGAAGAACCATTTTAGATAGGATGTTTGGGGGGGGGGGGGGGGGATGTTCACGATAAAGCACAACCACATTAACCTTAGGCGGAAGACGAATAATCGTAGGCGGATTTCCTTTGCGTGCGTGCCCCTCCCCATCCGTCTATAGAACATGGAAGAAAATAAGGTCCCCGCGGTATGTCAGGAGCATATGCAATTCAAGATTCAAGATTCAAGATTCTTTATTTGTCACGTGCATACAAGTATACAGTGAAATGCAAAAGTGACAGTGCCACAGAGTGGTGCAACAATACAATAAGTTTTAAAATAGAATAAAATAAAATAAGATAGAAGTACTAAAAAACATAAACAGTATTCATGGGAGGCAGCACGGCAGGCAAGACCAAAAAGTGCTCTACAGTAAAGTTGCTTTTTTTATCACTGACTTGACAGTGTTAAGGTTGGCTGACAAGTCTTTTCTTTTCAGCACCAGCCCAGCACATAAGTACTACCTGGCCATGGACCCAGTGAGGGAGGCCCTCTATCTGTCCGACACCAGCAGTCGGAGGGTCTACAGACTCCGGACCCTCACGGAGCCCAAGGAGCTGGCCAGGAACATGGAGGTGGTGGCGGGGACGGGGGACCAGTGCACACCCTTCGACCAGGGTCACTGTGGAGATGGAGGAAAGGCCACCGAGGCCGCTCTCAACAACCCCAGAGGTACGGCTTTATCATTACCTTCACCCTTCAGATAACCCTAGATATGCTAGTCTAGTCCAGCAGACTGACTTCACATTTTGGAAGCAAGCAATGGTCAGCCCCCAAACCCCTGCCCGATCACTCCGCTCTTCACCTCGGCTGGCCGTCTGGCACCGCCGCCTCTACGTGGATGCAGCAGCCGCACTACTCGGTCACAGCTTTTCACTGTCCTGGCGCCCCGTTGGTGGAACGAGCTTCCCACTGCTGTCATGACTGCAGAGTTACTACAAATCTTCCGCCGTAGATTGAAGACCCATCTCTTCAGGCTACACCTTAACGGTCCCTCATAAAGACCTCTTCATCCCTACTATCCCCTTGTACAAGTTTCTCTCTTGAAAAAAAAAAAAGTAATTTTTCCTTCTTCTAGCATTGTGACTGCTAATGGCCCCTGGTCCGAGCATTGATTACTTTTTCTTATGATGACTGATGGATAGATGATTCACTTACTTAAACAAATGTATTTGTTATAATTCGCTTTGGATAAAGGCGTCTGCTAAATGCCATAAATGTAAATGTAATGTAAAGCGAAACAGAATATGAGATCTGGCAGGTTCTACGAGGCTACACATAAGCCACTTTATTGCTTTTTGCTGCAGAATTTCCTTCATGTTTAAAATGAGAAGGGCATTTCGACGGAGCTCACGCAAGCCTTTCCTGGACTGAGAAGTAGGATTAGACCTGAATATTGACAGAAATTATATTCGTAAAAGGTTAAATGTGCTTCTGTCTTGTCAATAGAAAGTCCTTGAAATCGGTTGAGGGTGAGGCCTTTGTCCACCGGTGATGAGCCATTCATTTTCTGTTCTCAAACAGTGCCAGCTTTGAAGTTCAAACAGAGTGTCTCTCATCTTTGCCAGGGTTGAAATTCCTGTCTGCAGATTCTCTCCAGCTAATATGTGCAGGGAGCCAGATGAGGCTGGGAGCACTGTAGGCACATCATTTGACTGGCTTCAGTCCGGGAATAATGTTCTGAATCCAGCACTGAGATGCTATTCATTCCTGTTACATACAGTGTGCCGCCCCCCGCCCCCCGCCCCTTATCTAGTGGACTGGGTGCAGCTTACTTAGGACCACACAGCACAGTATGGCAGCAGTGCTCCTCCAGAACACAATAGCAGGATCCCATGGCCCCACAGTTGCCAGAGTAATGCCTTTATCAGGTGATAACACACTGCAGCAGCATCAGAGTCCTTCACACAGTACCATTCACTGACTCATGCCTTCACACACACACACACACACACACACACACACACACACACACACACACACACACACACACACACACACACACACTCCTGCACTGGGACACGCCGCAACATGTGACACATTCCCAGCTAGTTGATAATAATACTTTCACCCAGGTCAACGGTAAACGATACGGAACAGGCAGCCTCATAAGAAAAAAAAAGAGGTTCCTGTAAAAAGCCATGATAAAGTGATGAAACTGTTCCTGTATCAGGGAACCAGACTCGGAGCAGAATAGTGTATTTGCTAACAGGATTCCACTGTGTCATCCCGGATAGATCTGCAAAGGGAGGCAGGAGGCTGTACAAGCGTAGCATTAACCTTCAGAAATAATGAGTATTACTGTGTGTCACAGACACAGACGCAGGCATTGTGCAGCAGCTGTAGTCCATACGTGCGGTACCGCTAGGCCTTCATTGATATTGATGTCGTATTGACACTCTCCTCAGTCCCACAGTTTTGCAGTCTCCCAGCAGCACATAAAACATTAGAACTATTAATTATAATAGCTCCTCGAACCATGAAGCCACAACAACAGTTCATCACTGTCACTGCGGCCGATGCAGGCCGAGGTTGAATTTATCCTCATTTCGCGGTTTGTGCTGCACTGTGTTGTGTTGCGTAAATGGAACACTTAGAAACAGCGGTTTGGATGATGCTTTTCATGTCGGTGATACTCTCTAACTAAGATGACTATTTTAATGGACAATATTGCACTTGCCTTAGGAAACGCTACATTTTAATGGTGTGGGTTTCGTGTTTGATTATCCACCTCACGTCCCTAATGCGTCATACTGTAAGTACGTTTTGTTGTTTAATTGATAGGACCAGGGTTTTAATGGTGTCCTACTGTAAGTACGTTTTGTTGTTTAATTGATAGGACCAGGGTTTTAATGGTGTCCTACTGTAAGTACGTTTTGTTGTTTAATTGATAGGACCAGGGTTTTAATGGTGTCCTACTGTAAGTATGTTTTGTTGTTTAATTGACTTGGCTAGGACTCGGGGTGTAATGGTGTCCTACTGTAAATAAGTGTTCTTCTTTAATTGATCTGGCTAGGACCAGGGTTGTCATGGTGTCATCGAATCAATGAAAATTATTGGTGCAGGTGTGATCAAATCAGTTAAAGTGTCGAGGCAATTGCAACGTGCCAAAACATAATAGCACATAACGATTGTACTGGAGCCCATTTTACACTCTGGGGCCGAGCCGAGCTGTGCTGTCCCGTGCCAGACCTCCTACAGTACAGCGTGGAACAGAACAGCTTGCTTTCATTTCACATGGCCCATTACAGCCCTGTCAGGGTGGGAGCTGAGGTAAAGACAGTACAGTATGCATTATATATAAAATATAATATAATAATATATATGCCATTTAGCTGACGCTTTTATCCAAAGCGACTTACATTGCAGTGAGTGCATACATTTCAGTATATATGGTCCCAGCGGGAGTCAAGCCCACAACCTAAGCGTTGTTAGCGCCATGTGGACAGGTGTGGGTGGAGAACTACCCTCAGGCAGCTTTAGACATCGTCACGTTTATGCCCCTCTCAGCTCGGGTACTGGCAGCAAGTGCACTGGCATCAGATAAGTTGTGGGGCCAGCTGGACACGCTTTTAACAACCCAAACTCAACTGTGCTGAAAAAATGCACTGTGAAAAACTCTGGTGTAAATGTTTCCCTATTGAAATAACGCTTTCCCTTTAGAGAGAAAGCTGCTTCATGAATCAAACTCACACACAAGCTCTTTGGTTTGGCTCCTTGCACTACTTGTGTTATGATGGTAATTGATTTGGTTAGATCTGTCATACAGAGAGGGGTACTTTCTACTTTAAACACACGTGCATAGGCCCTCACAGCAGAGCTGTGATGGTATTCTTTAGAACAATGCTTTGGGTAACCCTGACCTTTGACCCTGGACTGGTGAAGTGAAAGATTCTTTTAGCTCAATAAGACAGCCTGAGGCAGAAGCTAGATTATGAAAGATGACATTGGTGCGCTTTTTGCTAAATCAAGCAGTGAATTAATTAGGTGTGTTGGCGGGTCTTTAGCTGCTGCTCTGTCACTGTCAGATAGATTGGGAGTCTTCCTTTATCAGGTTGTCAGACACTTTGATTGACAGGGAAGGTTGTGAATAGTGCAAGCAGACGCCTTTTAATTTTCTCTCCCGTCTTGCTTCATATTGTATGGTGAAGAGACCTTTACTTGTAGTTAATAGGACACAGAGAGCAGCTAAATATTCCAATATACTGTACTGTACAGCCTGGGATCCACTTTCTATACACCCTATTGCTGGCAGTATAACTACTGACACAGAAATAAGAGCGCACTACTTTACTTTAAAGATGCGTTCCTAAGGAGGGGGACACACTGTCCTCCGCAGGGGAGTTTGACTGGGGAATTTCACTAATGAAGTTATGATAGTGTTGAAAGGACAGTATGACATTCCCGGTTTACATTTTTCTTTGTGATTCTAACAAAATAGCTATGCCTTAAACAGATGTCCTTTCTGCCAAACGCACCTTATAGAACAGCTTGCTTTCATTTTTACATGACCCATTACAGTCCTGTTAGGGTTTAAGCTGAGGTAAAGAAAATATGCATTACCACCACCACGTGGACAGGCGTGGGTGGACAATTACCTATTATTTCCTATTATTGTGTCACAAATTGCAGAGGGAAAGTACAAACAAAGCTATTTTTGCATAGATTAGCATTTTAATGCTCACAGTGAAAGTTATTTGCGTCTTTTTTTGTTTGCAATTTTTGGCAAGGAGATTGCTTGAAACACAGGTTCTATCAAAGTTCAGTGCTGTAAAAACTTTGTGACCGTAACACTGACTTTCTCAGTTTAAAGGGGCAATCTGGGATTGGAACATACATTTTATTACTTTTAAATTAACTACATATAGCTGTTGATTCTTGAAAAATATGACATATAAATGCTTCATGAGCTGAATTCAACTGTCTTACATCGTTAGTACCCACAATATAAGCTTGTTATAACCCAGTGTTTGTAAACAATGTAATTGTAAACAAACACTGTTTAGCTTAAAACATGGTTAAAACTATCATTATGATCTCATGGATGGTCGGGTTTAGGGGGTATTCATATTGTAGCTCCATCTATACGTTTGAGAGTGGTTACATGTCTCCAGCCCCATCCCTCAGCTGTTTACCAAAGAAAGTGACAGGGAGACCACTTTGTTGTTGTTTGAATTACAGATTGCACCTTTAAGTTGCGAACAAAAGTAGCAACGAGTGTGAGAGGCAGATGGAGGTGCAGAAATACCCTGAACATTAAAGTGATGGCGTTACAGGTTAAGAGTTGTCACTGCAAACAATTAAACAATTCGTTCCATAATAACTGAACCAAGGACCAGGCAAGATGGAAGGGGTGTTGACTAATGACACAGTGTGATCCAACAGACATTCCCATGTTGGCATTGACTACATCTACTATATCTACTACATCTACTACATCTACTACATCTACTATATCTACTATATCTACTATATCTACTACATCTACTACATGTACTATATCTACTACATCTACTACATCTACTATATCTACTACATCTACTACATCTACTACATCTACTATATCTACTATATCTACTACATCTACTACATGTACTACATGTACTATATCTACTACATCTACTATATCTACTATATCTACTATATCTACTACATCTACTATATCTACTACATCTACTATATCTACTACATCTACTACATCTACTACATCTACTACATCTACTACATCTACTACATCTACTATATCTACTACATCTACTACATCTACTACATCTACTATATCTACTACATCTACTATATCTACTATATCTACTACATCTACTACATCTACTATATCTACTACATCTACTATATCTACTACATCTACTATATCTACTATATCTACTACATCTACTACATCTACTATATCTACTACATCTACTATATCTACTATATCTACTACATCTACTACATGTACTATATCTACTACATCTACTACATCTACTACATCTACTATATCTACTATATCTACTACATCTAATACATGTACTATATCTACTACATCTACTACATCTACTACATCTACTATATCTACTATATCTCCGAGTCAAGAGTGAGGCAGTGAGTGTTGTGGTTGGATTTCTAAAAAATAATAATCTAATGTAAGTCAGTGCATTAGATGAATGGATTGATGGATCTAGCAAGAAAATAAGTTGATTACCAAGACTTCCACACTCACATGTGAGTAACTATGGCTCTTAAGGTGGAAAATATGAAAAATAAGAGCAACGGCAAGCCTGATTGAAATAGCTGACAACCTGACACCAGGTTCACAGGCTTTATAATGGTCTACTCAGATGAAAAATGTGCTTTTTGAACGCCTTGCCTCTACAAAATGAAGTGGCACACTTTTCAAGTATGTTTTCAGTCAGTAATGCTTCAGACCGACAGTAAGAGCAGTCGATAGTCGTCCTCACCCCACTGAAATCTGAGGAGGCTTGTTTTTCTCTGTTCTTTGTTAAATCCCAACCACAAAATGGCACACATCAAAATCCCAACCACAAAATGGCACACGTCAAAATCCCAAATGCTATCACATCTAGAGATGCACACCTGTTTATAGAGCTGGTTAATACCTACTTGACTTAACATCGGATCATGCAGTACTTGTGATGTGCTACGGCACCCTGATTTGACTTAGACCACTTTGTTTACAGAGCTGTCTGGTGGATTCATATTGACTGAATATGTGGAGTTGGATCAATTCTAAACAAAAAAAAACAAGAACAACACATAGAACATTGATTAAGTATTTTCATGACTTAGCAGGAGAGGTAGCTTCACCGTGAAATGGATGTCAGTGTTTGCCTCTTGATTAACCATAGAAAGGTCTCATAGAAGTAGGTCAAGCACTAGGCTCCATACAATAACTGACAACACTTTGCCTCATGTGGGTCACAATGCTGCGTGAAGAAATTAGTATCAATAAAGTACCCTTTTTTTGTTCCATGCCACGGCAGCATACAGTATGTGGTACTGTACTGGGTTTCAGGTGATGCTTGTAACCGCTCCTTATCTCATAACACCCCTGACACTGGCCTTCAAGCCCTGTCCTCGGCCTAAAGAATCTCTTAATACCCACACTGGATTTCAATATGTTCCATAACAAACATGGATGTCGTGCCAGATATACATATCCTGTGGTAATGTTTCTATTCGGCTGCGCGTTTCAAAGCCAATCAAATGCCTTCGTTGGCCGCATTTGTGGCAGCTCTCAGATCAAACATACATGGCCAATTATCGACTTCCATTGAGGTGCGTCAGTGAAGCTCGCCACACACGAAAGCCCCTCTCCAGAGAGAACAAGAGCTGTCCGCGCAATCATCTCATATGGGCCGCGTACGCGAGCCGCGTTATCTCCATGAGACGATGTGGAGGCTGCCAGTGCCGCTTTAATGAGGAGGCGTGTATGAAAGTGGCAGGAGCAGTCATCTGTGAACGCGCATACAGTCAGGCGGAACCAAGAGATCAGTCTCTCTGATGTGGAGCGACTGGCTGTATAGAAGCCAGGGAGGCAGCACCAGGCTCACTGTCCCCCCCCCCCCCCCAGCCCAAGTATAGCAGCCAGAGAGGCAGCACCAGGCTCACTGTCCCCCCCTCCCCCCCCCAGCCCAAGTATAGCAGCCAGAGAGGCAGCACCAGGCCGCCCAGGACGCCCAGGCTGCACGTGGATCTCCACCTCGCCCCAGCGCCGGTGGTCATAGATGGATCAGGGTCAAGAGCTTCCCCTCAAAATTAATGTTTTTTGGGCTTTATTTGATTAAATACATTGGGCTGAGGTATTAAAGCTGGGTCAGACTTTGTGACTGGTCAATTTATCATCTCATTTCCCACCTTCTCCCCAGGGCATCCACCTAAGCTTGTGCTGTGAATTTTTTACATGATACCCAGGGTAATAGCTTTGGACTCCTGGCATCTGAAGTAGCATTCTTTTTGTCTGTGCCATCAATTACTTTTGGTCTCTCTCATTCAGCAGTGACTGTACCTCACCACCCCAATGTATTGTGGGATTCAGACATGCTTAATCTGCAGAACACTTAATCAATCATCTCAGCCATGATTAATCTATTCAGTGCTTTACTCAGTTTGCGAAGTCCCATTTGCACATGTACAGTATCATGCTACAGTGTTAGTGTATACACCGAGTTACGGTGCACACAGATAGTTTTAGGGTCACCATGGGTCATAAGGTGGTCTGTGTCTAAATTACTGTACGTTTTTAGTTGGTGAATATTACACAATCAATGCATTGGAAACCTCAAATTCAACATCAAACCACCACTGTAACACAAGTAGCAGCTGCATATATTGGAGAGCTTGAAATATCAGACACTTGTGCAATAAAAATCCACTCTCTTCTGCTGCCCCGTAATTTCCCTCAATATGTGGGAACTGGAGAAGACCACAGTCTGAGGTAGTAGTGGTGGTCAATACTTCCATCAACAGCATCACTCAAATCAATTAGATTTTCTCAAACCCTGAAATATGGCCTATAGGAGAGACACATACACAGGTCCTTCTCGTAAACATACTGCCCATAGTACTAACAGCTTCACCCAAGGTCACATATACTTTGAATTTTACATTTGTTTTGGATTTGGATTTTTAATTAGACCAATAGGATTAGTGGAAACATGTTTTTCATCTTATTAATTGATGACTTGTGTTGTACCATGGGGGTTTCTAGTCTGCTCTCTATATTTCTGCACTCCCTCTATTTGGGACACTCTGAAGGGTATAAGGGGAACACTTATCATCCCACAACATGCATAATTAACTAGATGATGAGGGTAATATGTCATGCAATTAAGCTCAGTGATGAGGTATGTCAGTAAACATGCAGTATTGACACTGATGTTGTTCGAGCTTGGGAGTAGTTTGGTTCATATCAGGATTTTCAATTATGCATTACAAATTACATTATTCATAGAAACACGTCTGGCAATCACTTGCAGAAATATGCCCTTATTCGACTACAGTGACTTACATTTACATTTTAGACATTTAGCAGACACCTTTATCCAAAACGACTTACAACAACTACATTTGTCTAAGTAAGTGAATCATCTATCCATCAGTCAGCTTAAAAAAACAAATCTATGCCAGGACCAGGGGCCATTGGCAGTCACAATGCTAGAAGAAGGAAGAATTACTTTTTTTATTTTATTTTTTTATTTTAATTATTTACAGTAGAGAAACTGTACAGGGGGGTAGTGGGGATGAAGAGATCTTTAGGAGGGACAGTCAAGATGTAGCCTGAAGAGATGGGTCTTCAGTCTAGAAAATAGGTAGTGACAGGTAGTGACTCTGCAGACTTAAACCAATTTAGCTTTCCACCAATTTGTACATCATGTGCTTGAATACGCTATAATGTTTGTCGAGTGCATCGTCCCCATTTGGTTGAAATGTTGTTTAAGTTTTCCAAAGACACACAAACCACATACTGTATTTGGAGACTGTCCGTACCATCATGTTTACTTTGTGTCTAATCACTGAATTGATTGGTCTGAGGAGTCCACTACTCTCCTGGTTTCTCAGGCCCTGGTCGGTAGCTGAGTGATAGGTAACTGGCAGGAGAGTAGACACTGCACCCCTGGGTGAGTGAGACAGCTCAGGTATAACCGCTGTACGGACCACAGACACAAAGCCCTGGATGAGTGAGACAGCTCAGGTTTAACCACTGTACGGACCACAGACACAAAGCCCTGGATGAGTGAGACAGCTCTGGTTTAACCGCTGTACGGACCACAGACACAAAGCCCTGGATGAGTGAGACAGCTCTGGTATAACCACTGTACGGACCACAGACACAAAGCCCTGGATGAGTGAGACAGCTCTGGTATAACCACTGTACGGACCACAGACACAAAGCCCTGGATGAGTGAGACAGCTCTGATATAACCACTGTACGGACCACAGACACAAAGCCCTGGGTGAGTTAGACAGCTCTGGTATAACCACTGTACGGACCACAGACACAAAGCCCTGGGTGAGTTAGACAGCTCTGGTATAACCACTGTACGAACCACAGACACAAAGCCAGTAGGTCCAAGGCCGGACACAGCGACGCAGTGTGCACTTCAGGCCAAGCGGGCTTACTAAGTGAGAGTAAAAACATGAGATCAGAGCTGACCTTGAGTGGGAGTGGGATTGATGGCAGAACGGTGTTCTCTGATTTCTCCCACAGACAGTGGGAGTAAAGTTCTACTTCACCCAAGGCCTCTCACTAGTAATACATTTACTGTACTTCGGACATTTACTGTACATTTACTGTACCTCAGAACATACC
Organism: Argentina silus; assembly: GCF_951799395.1. Lineage (NCBI taxonomy): Eukaryota > Metazoa > Chordata > Actinopteri > Argentiniformes > Argentinidae > Argentina > Argentina silus. The sequence continues at coordinate 29,378,890 of NC_139656.1, read as the reverse complement.
TGATGGAACTAGACGTATATTCACAAGTCCTGGGTGGTGTAATTGTGTAGAGTATGTAGTCACACTGGTGGTCATTACAGCTCTTAAGCTTCCATGGAAGCTCGTAGGAGAGAAGTGTAAATATCCTGTATTATATGTAGATGTACATCAGGGGAGGCTGGTATTGGCAAAAATCTGTAATGAAATAAAAATGTACAGTAAGTCATTTAGCCCGTCTGCTAACAACTTGGGATTCTTAGCTTCCTTTGAAACCATAATTGTGTACCCTGTAATGTGCTGTGAACCATTTTTCTCTGACCACATTTGCTTTATTCAATTAGCAAAGACCGGGCTCTGTAGCTTCACTTTTGTCTGTTTACTGTTTTGTAATTTATTTATTTTCCAACTGAGCGTATTAACACAGGATGCACACTGGAACTAGCCAAAATCTTTGCCTTGAACCTTTTCAAACTGAAAATGTCAAAATTGGTTTTAGGGATGTAAGCTCTGCTAAGACGATTAAAGCTGGTTCATTCTTTGGGATTGTAGAGCGGTGGAGAACTGGGACAGCCAGCAGCCTGCGATCTGGAATCCGCATTTCTTTGTGAGCTCCAGAGACCCCCAACTTGCAGTGCAAGTCTCATCAGATAATACCCAGACACTTGATTAAATTAATTGGCTATATTATCATGCAGGACACATCTCTGTGGGGAGAGGAGGGCTTGATGACGGGGATAAAAGTAGTCGCCAGTTCTTCTCTCCACTATAGAGCCAGCTCACTAAACAATGCCATTGAACAGAGAGACTGCTGCAATCTGTAACTCCTTAATGGGGCCCTGTTTCACTACTGTCTAAGTCTCTATGCTCTTTGAAGGATTTTCCTCCACAATTCACTCTGGTTTAACAAACACTTCAGACTTCAGAGCCGTCAACTCTCATAAGCTTACGGCCTTGCACAGGAATGTGACGATGGCCCACTTCATTACATTCCCTCCTCTGCACTAAGATGCTGATAGACGCAGAAGACATTAACTGTTAACGACACAATATACATGCACTCCACCTCCGCCAGTCACTAGATACAGTATCTCCTATTTTGGCAGGACATTTTAATGTTTATAATTATGCCTACATTATGTTGTCATAAGCATGTCTTAGATCCTGACACAACATGTAATAGCAGGTTAGGACACCTTCATTACAGGTTTGGCTTAGAGCAGAGACCAGTGAATTGACATAAGCTATAAACTGTCTAGCTATACGGTCTTAATGTCAACGTCACGCTCATTGTTGTGTTCATGAGAACCGTAAATGCATTTTTTTTTTTAGAGAACATTCAAACAAAGTGTTCAAACTGCTGTTTCTTGAATTCTGAGCAGTTGAGTAATGGATTGCCAATGGCCTTCACTTTCAACAGGGATCGCAGTAGACAAGCAAGGATTTGTCTTCTTTGTGGACGGAACCATGATCCGGAAGATCAATGGGAAAGGAGTGATATCAACCGTTATTGGCTCCAGTGGCCTGACGTCCACTCAGCCGTTAAGCTGTGATGCTCGTATGGATATCTCACAGGTAAGCTGACTAGAGGGACACACACACACACACACACACACACACACACACACACAGACACACGCACACAGACACACACACACACACAGACACACACACACACACAGACACACACACACACACACACACAGACACACACACACACACACACACACACACACACATACACACACACACACACACACACACACACAACTGCCCGTTATTTACTGAGAGGAGTACTGACATATGTAAAATGGTAGGGGTGTGTCAATCTCGTTATACTCGTATCTGTATCTGTTAATTAGGGCTTGATACTCTTCACCGGATGATACTCATGATTCAACGTCCAGGAGTGACATTTAATTGCTCACATTTATGGAGCGGGTGGTTTAGAAAGCCATTGAGCTGCGCAAGTCAGTCAGAGTGCACATTGGCGAGCGCCGTCACAAATTCTTCCCTCCAGTTATTTTCGAGAAAGGCACACCGTACACGGCTCTAATCCAGTAATGGCAGCAGGCACATCGCACACATCTCCCATTTGTTTACAGACGGCTAAACTGGCCGATGGAGTAATTATTTTGAGATTGAAAAGGAATCCTCTCATATTAAGGATAATAAAATAATAGGATGGCATCTGTATGGTATCTGTAAAGGAGTTCTCAGCGCACCACTACTCAATGGACAGAACAGTATATTGACATCTAAGAAGCATAGTTTATATACTGTTATTCATGAATAAGCAATGTGGTCAATTAGTGACTGAACTAAGCCTCCTTCCTCAACATGTTTACTAATTAGGCACAATGTTGTCCGGGAGGTAAAAACAGACAGAAAATGGAGAGGGAATTTCCTTTGAGACGTTTATCGCTGTGATTAACTGTCCTCAGCGGCTGAATGCTTCCTCTCAATAGAGAATTAGATTCTCGTTCCTGTCCCTGCTCTCACGGGCGGCTGAGGGCCGCCACCTCGGCACGAGATGCACCCTGACTCTGAGAGCAATTATTCTTAGCCCCCCGGACCTTGCCACAGGAAACCACCTTTATTAAGTTCTCACCAAAAGTTGTAAAAATGCTGAGGCCGCCTAACCTTCAGAGGAACCGCAGAGATATGCCCTACAGTGTGTGCGTGTGTGTGTGTGTGTGTGTGTGTGTGTGTGTGTGTGTCTCTCTCCCTCCCTCTCTCTCTCCCCCCTCTTTCCACCCCCCCCCCCTCTCTTTCTCTCTGCTGGATAACACAGCACATTGACCCACATCTGAATGGGTTTCACAGCTCTGAATAGGGGACAGGGAAATTAACTGCTGTGCCCCCATAAGGGCTTATCACATAAGAGCCACAATTCTTCCTCTTATGCCCAGATTTGCTCCTGCAGAAAGATTATCCACGCGCATCACTGGGTTGGAATCACGTGTGCTGATGGACCCATCAAAGCACAGAAAAGAGGCATGACTATATTACAGTAGATCATTATGCGTGTGGGTTTCCTCTGGAGTATTTGCTCTGTATATGTATGTCTGTGTTCTAAGGCTGAAATTGTGATGCTATTGAGAAGCAAGAGACACCCATACTCCAATTTGCTTCACAACCCCATCAACCCTCTTATTTGCTCCATAGAAATACAGTACATCCTATTTTGCTACAGTGCACCAGTTGGTCATTGAAACCCAGGGTTATTCCCATAGGCATCGTCAACAGCCAAATTGAATGCGAACTGAAGTAGGAGGTCAAAACATTCCATAAAATGCCTGAAATGCGGATAATATCTTGCATGCAAAAGAAGCCTCTTCATGTTGGTTTTCTAAATGAGGCCTTTTATCGTGATGCATTATTCAGTTGGGTCATTTCAAACAAGTTCATCCTCAAGGTTTTCACTTGCATACTGGCTTTCCTTCTTTCTGCCTCAGATGGCCCATAAACGCAAATGGTGATATTATAATCTAGTGTGATAAACTCAGATGTCCGAAACTATCATGGTAGGGGTTTTAATCAAAGTAAAGCCCAGGGTGTCAGCCATTTGCAAGGTGAGGCTGGGTTGATAAGGGCAATGAATTTTCTCTTAAAGAAATATGTAAGGGGTAGAGTTTCTCAGTATGCTGTCCACAAACAAGCTTCTCTTTTTATTTAACAATCAATTTCAACCGGGTCCCCAACTTGGACTAAAGCTGCTCCCTGTGCAGGAGGCATATTAGGGGTTATTTAGTTCTTGCAGTGCTGTGGAAGAAATACCATCTCATTCCATCTCCAGAGCAATGTGTTTCTCCCCCCCCCAGCCGTTCTGGAAACAATAGAAGGCTGAAAGATCAAAGAAACTAAGGAAGTAGTCCAATACTCTATCCAATCCACCGCTCCAGGCTGTCCTGGGCTGTAATGCACAACACTTTGCTTCCTGTCGGCAGAAAATGAGACCCCTCCAATGAAGTGAATAATAAAACCACCTTATTTATTAGAAGGTAAATTAGCGTTGTATAAAGTCCCCCAAAGAGAGAGCGTGTGCTGTGCCAAAAAGAGTTTCAACAGTGGAATAGTTTAATGTTTTAATGGTCGCATATTATAATTTATTTGCCAGTACCTATCTCGTCGTTCCTGAACTACTGGAGTTTGATTTTTTTTAGATTTTGCTTTTCGAACACAAGAGAAAAAAATGCAGGCTGTCAATTAGCGTTCCGTTTGGTATCTTGTTTTCAGGAAGATCTAGCAGGCTTCCCCTCTCACAACGCAACCGTGCTCGGTTGTGCTTTGAAACAGCCGCTGCCATAAGCATTCACCTCTAATTTGAATGCCTGGACACCAGAGTCAGTTGATTTTGCCAACCAGTGTGGAAAACTGTCAAATTATTCCTGAACGGATCCTTCCTTTCACGGACAATTGACTTGCATTTATACAGCCCCTTTCATCAGATCATCTCCGAGTGCTTGAAGGTGAGATGGCAACTCATTTTATCCTCCACCAATCTGCATCATTCACTACTATTGTGCAGGAACACTTACCACCCATTATTTGTAGTGGAAGAATGGGTTTTCATGATCCAATTAAATAGGGGGTGATTATATGGGTAGATTTCTTTATTGGGACTTCGTCCCAGCACCCTTAAGTATCCAACCCACACTTAGGGAACTGTACCATGCAGCTCTTTTATTCTAAATACGTGTTCTCAGCCTGGTCTCATGGGAACAGAGGGTGGGCACAAGTCTCACAGTGACCTTACAATGACATCATCGCATCCTTTTGCAGAACTGACAACTTGCTGTCTTTCACAATACTCACATGGTATTGAGCTACTCACTCATTTTCAGTATGAGCAACATGTGCTGTTTAAAATACTGACTTAGTTTATCCACTGGTGTCACCAAGTTAGACTCTCTTTAAACGGGTCGTCTGACAGCGCACCCTGATAGAAGTTGGGCTAGGAGGCGGACGCGTCCTCTGAATTTTAATAGAAAATGTTGAGTAGGTGGACGTGGGGATTTCAACCAGATTTTTTTTTAAACAATGAATTAAATGCACACTGTTCACTTGCGAAATGATGGCATCAAAAACATATTCAGCTAACTCTTGACTGCTGACTGCTGACAGGAGGGGCATCGCGAGCGATAAACTTTGGGGGGGAGGGGAGAGACTTGCTGTCCCCACTTTTTACTTCCTGCACTCACAGAATCTCAATTGAGAGATGATGACATTCTTGGTTCCGAGAACTTAGTTGATTGAGTTGCTTATTGATATTAGTATTGATATTAGGTAGTATTCCCATGCAAATGCAAACCCCAAGTTATCTTTTCTGTATTATGCTATTCTTACTTATTCATATACAATACTTTCCAGCCTCCATTACAATATGATGTAAATATATATAGATTAAAAAAAAGGTATTAAAAAAATGGAGGAAAACTGGTGGAAAAACTGGAAAGGTAAAGTTTCAGGAGAAACACTGTGGCAATTACAATAAAGTATACTAGATCTAACCTCGTTGAGACCAGACTTTCCTAGTTCGGAAAGCCTAGAGAAATCCTTTGCAGAAAGTACAAAGAGGTGGAAACCCGTTTTGAAATGAGTGATGCCACGTGACACATCATGCCAGTCAAATACCTTGCTTGCTTGGGCGGAGCTCCAAAAAAACTGAATTCAGTTTTTCTTTCAGGTTTTCTTCCATTTTCTATAATGTTGCAAACTAGCATAGACAACAACGCATAACAACAAACAACTATTCTACCGGCATGTGGGGGTGGGTTCCTGGAATATTACATCCAATGAAATTGTGAGCACATTCTCCCATCGCTCCATCCAGTTCAATCCAAGCCAGATCGGCTAATCTTAAATCAGCCAGACCTCAAAAGAGAACAACGTGATTTTAATTTATTTTATAATTTCCACTTGCATACTGTCAATAACACAATCAAATCAAATAAGCAATTGTTTTCTCTCTCTCTCTCCATGCTTTAGGTCCGTCTAGAATGGCCCACATCACTGGCCGTCAACCCCATGGATAACTCCCTCTACATCCTGGACAACAACATCGTGGTCCAGGTGTCTGAGAGCAGCCAGGTGCGGATCGTTGCCGGGCGACCTATCCACTGCCAGGTCCCTGGCATAGACCACTACCTGGTGAGCAAGGCGGCCATCCACTCCACGCTGGAGGCAGCCAAGGCCATAGCCGTGTCCCACCAGGGAACTCTCTATATCGCCGAGACGGACGAGAGGAAGATCAACCGCATCCAGCAGGTCACCACCAATGGAGAGATCTCTGTGGTGGCTGGGGCACCCACCGAGTGTGACTGCAAGATCGACCCCAACTGTGACTGCTTCTCCGGTAAGGAAACCCACAGAGAGAAAATGCCAGGCCCTCAGTTCAATAGTCTATCAGAGTCCCATTGAGAAAGCTTAGGACATGCTTAAAAGCTATGATTTGGAACTATTGTAACCCCGCCTGATGTTTTATGGTTCCATCAGACTCGCTTGACAAAACAAACATGGTTTAATGTGTGAAATAGCTTGATACGATGGCATGAAGAATGATATATCAAGTCCCTCACATAAACAGTCACAAAACATCAGTGCAGTTTCTTGCGTAAGTGTTATTCATGTAAACTTGAATAACTAGTGAAATATCATGTTAGTATTTAAAGGGATGTTCCACTTCTTAAAACAAATCCTGGTTTGGCCCTGACCTTGGCTGTAGTTGATTAGCCCAGACAGTTTTTAGTTACATATGTTTCTTCCTTAGATACTGGGTCATTTAGGTCATATTCTGGGCATTCATGCTGGAACTATGTTCAAAACACCTTACAAACATTCCAATTCAACTCATATTATGACAGAATCCCACTCTGAAGACTTTGTCTGCATTTTGTTTCTGAAAAGACACTTTGTTACCCTGTAATAAACTTTTGTATTTTCGTTGTGATGGCAACACAATCCTAAAGTGGATTACAGCACAGTAAAGTGACTTTTCAAAAATGTAATAAAGACAAGGTCTTCAGAGGGGAATTTTGTCATAATATTGGTTTTGGAGTGTGTGCAAGGTGTTTTGGGCAAATTCCTAGAATGAATGGGGCTCTAGGGGGTCCCAAATATGACTACTTAGTATCTAAGGAAGCAAAAAACTGTCTGGGCTAAGGTCATGGACAATCCAGGAAACATTTTTAAAAGGTGGAACATCCTTTCAAGCTTGTGAGAGCATCAATAGTTGTTTGTAAGATTGAATGGTTTGGATCAATACTGTGCGTTCATTTAGCTGTAGTTGCATGCTCAATCTCTTCACTGTTCACACAGGGGACGGTGGCTATGCCCGTGACGCCAAGCTGAAAGCTCCCTCCTCCCTGGCCGTCGCACCCAACGGGACGCTCTACATCTCTGACCTGGGGAACATCCGCATCCGCTCTGTGTCCCCCAACAGGCCTCGTCTCAACCAGCGCAGCATGTATGAGATCACCTCCGTGGTGGACCAGGAGCTCTACCTGTTCAGTGTGAACGGCACTCACCTCCACACACGCAGCCTGGTCACCGGGGACTACGTCTATAACTTCACCTACACCGGCGAGGGCCATGTGAACGCCGTGGTCTCCAGCGACGGTAGCGCCGTGCACGTCCGACGTGACGCCAACGGCGTGCCGCTCTGGCTGCTGGTGCCGGGTGGTCAGGTCTACTGGCTCACCATCAGCAACAGCGGCGTCCTCAAGAAGGTCTCCGCCTTGGCGCACGACTTGGCGCAGATCAGCTACCATGGCAACTCGGGTCTCCTGGCAACCATGAGCAATGAGAACGCCTGGACCACGGTGTACGAGTGAGTTTGCCTAGGCACGCTCCCCGGCCAGGGTCATTACATCTGACAATTATCTCTATTCACACTGAAGCACCCCTTTAGGAGAGGATCATAACCCTGCATGTGTTCATGTCTATCTAACACCTAGAATGCCACATGTAGTACCGATGTTGTTCACATAGTGCAGTATTTCAGAGGCATGTGTAGTCTGGAAAGTGTAAATTCTGAGTGGTACAACTCAGATTGTCAACAAAGTGAGTACAAAATTATGTTTTCTGTAATTCTACAGACAGGCCCGTGGAAATGGTCTCCTTTTTGTTGGGGATTCAAAGCCTCAAAGAGAAGTGGGAATAGTGTGATTATATAAAATGTTTGCGTAGGCATTTTGTGGGATTTGTTCAGGGCGCTTTGGGTTTTAAAATCCGTTTGGATGTCAGGGGCAAAGAATCTTTTTCACTGCCTCTTTATTTTCCTCCCCTTAATAGTGTTTGATCGGCAGTACAACCTCTCCTTTATTGTCCCGGTGAAAAAGCCTAAATCCACTCAAACTCAAACCCCATTTCAAGACTGTCCTCAGTCAGTGTCCTGCAGCAAGGCTAGTGATGGAGGTCATACCTCATGTCTCCTTTGTTTTAGCAGCACCGTTGTAGTGCCATCCAGTGGTTGAGCTGTGAATGTACACAGCTATCTATGGGACCTAGATTTTCTCCTCCAATGCGTTTTGAGTAGGAAGCAAGTGGAGGACAGAGGAGAGGAATTGAGTTTTCGAACCATTGAGAAAGGGCTTATGTTTGAGGCAACTGACCTATACCTTCTACTTAACAATGTTTTCACTCAATTCCCTGAGACCAAAACTTAACTATTAGCACCTCATATGACTGTGTGTCCTTGACCAGGTATAATTCCGACGGTCACCTCATCAATGTCACCTTGCCCACGGGAGAGGTCAGCAGTTTCCAGGGGAATATGGGGAAATCGGTGCGGGTGGAAGCAGACACCTCCAACCTGGAGAAATTCATCACAGCGACAAACTTCTCAGCCTCCAGCACCATCTATACACTACGCCAAGGTAGTAGTAAGTGTTCATGTCGCTTTTCTCATTTCTTCGGTCTGTTGGCAGTGGGTTTTTTTTACTGCTGATTGCAGTGGCTTTAAAAAAAATATTATTCAGAGTATAATACTGGCTTTTTACAGCACTGGCTTTGGGATAGTGTGATAGCACCGTGTCGCTGACATAAGTAATGTCACACATGCACGTCTTGAGGTGATACATATTTTTTAACGATGGCCCTGCAGCTATGAACGTTTTTCGGAACAACAGTGGGATGGCATGTCTGACAGAGGTGTGAGAACGCCTCGGTGCTGTGAACTGGACAGAAAAGAGAAGTGGGCTACCGTAGTTGAAACCTCCTATCCAAAGATTCACACATACATTCTCTCACAGACAGATCGTGAGTGTCAGCAGTACACAACTCATAAAAACTCATAAAAGTGTAGTTTTCAAAGGTGCAATGACTCAAGGGAAGATAAGTAAGATGTGGTATGGCACACCAGACCTGGGTTCAAAAAGTAGTTAAAAATTCATTTCATTTCAAATACTTATCCTATCTCTATGCTTGATTGCATTTGACTGGTGCAGTTGAACCAATGGAATAGTGGTCCCAAAAGTGTTAATCCCTGCCCATCTGGCACTCCAGGCAGGCTCAAGCAAACAATCAAAGTATTTGAAGGGATTTAAAATACTGTTTGACCCAGGTCTGTGGCACATTTGACTTTTACCATTCTGCTGGTAGAAATGCCATGTTATTCTCTCTCTCTCTGTCCCATGTTCCCACACAGAGCACGCTCAGAACACATACCGGGTCAGCTCCGACGGCTCTCTCTGGGTCACGTTTGCCAGCGGCATGGAGGTGACCCTGAACACGGAGCCCCACATCTGGGCAGGCGTAGTGAACCCCACGCTGGGCAAGTGCAACATCACCCTGCCAGGCGAGCACAGCCACAGCCTGATAGAGTGGAGGCAGAGGAGGGATCAGGCAAAAGGAAACTACACGGCATACGAGCGCAGGCTGAGGGTAAGGGGAACTACACAGCATACGAGCGCAGGCTGAGGGTAAGGGGAACTACACGGCATACGAGTGCAGGCTGAGGGTAAGGGGAACTACACGGCATACGAGCGCAGGCTGAGGGTAAGGGGAACTACACGGCATACGAGCGCAGGCTGAGGGTAAGGGGAACTACACGGCATACGAGTGCAGGCTGAGGGTAAGGGGAACTACACAGCATACAAGCGCAGGCTGAGAGTAAGGGGGACTACACAGCATATGAGCGCAGGCTGAGAGTAAGGAGGACTACACAGCATACGAGTGCAGGCTGAGAGTAAGGAGGACTACACAGCATATGAGCGCAGGCTGAGAGTAAGGGGGACTACACAGCATACGAGCGCAGGCTGAGGGTAAGGGGGACTACACAGCATACGAGTGCAGGCTGAGGGTAAGGAGGACTACACAGCATATGAGCGCAGGCTGAGAGTAAGGGGGACTACACAGCATACGAGCGCAGGCTGAGGGTAAGGGGGACTACACAGCATACGAGTGCAGGCTGAGGGTAAGGGGGACTACACAGCATACGAGTGCAGGCTGAGGGTAAGGAGGACTACACAGCATACAAGCGCAGGCTGAGAGTAAGGGGGACTACACAGCATATGAGCGCAGGCTGAGAGTAAGGAGGACTACACAGCATATGAGCGCAGGCTGAGAGTAAGGAGGACTACACAGCATACGAGTACAGGCTGAGGGTAAGGGGGACTACACAGCATACGAGCGCAGGCTGAGGGTAAGGAGGACTACACAGCATATGAGCGCAGGCTGAGAGTAAGGAGGACTACACAGCATACGAGTGCAGGCTGAGGGTAAGGGGGACTACACAGCATACGAGTGCAGGCTGAGGGTAAGGGGGACTACACAGCATACGAGCGCAGGCTGAGGGTAAGGAGGACTACACAGCATATGAGCACAGGCTGAGAGTAAGGGGGACTACACAGCATACGAGCGCAGGCTGAGGGTAAGGGGGACTACACAGCATACGAGTGCAGGCTGAGGGTAAGGGGAACTACACAGCATACGAGTGAGGGTAAGGGGAACTACACAGCATACGAGTGAGGGTAAGGGGAACAGCCTGGGTCCTCCTGTAGCCACATCACTCACCATATGTTGTGTGTAGGCTGAGGAGGTGTTACAACAGACCTCAGTCACCATGTGGGAGTAAAGGCCTTTTCAGACGAGCAAGCTGTTCATTCAACCGAGAACGGAGGAGTTTCTCCTCCATGTGTGTTTACAATATATTTGGCAGGAAAAAAGGTACCGTAGCCAGTCTGTAGCACCATCACTCACTTGTGATTTCTTAATAGAGGTGACGGCGCTCTAAAAATGTTTGGTTTTTTTACTTTCACTGCAAAGCCGGTCTGCCTCCTGTATGTCATTGAGAAGAAATTTAATGAAATGAACTTTTCACTTTCTTATAAAACTTCGTACTTTTCTCATGGACTTTTTTTAAGGAATGTTTTTCTCTGTTGTGACACTGACAATGGGAAGTCAGTGCCGACGCAGACTTTTTATAGCAAGTAAAGAGGCGCCAGAGTTAGAATATGTTGATGAGAAAAAGAGGGTGCCAAATGTTTGACACATTCCTCCAATTAGGATTGAAAATAAATAAAAAGCATTTAGGGCCCATTTATACACAGCCGAGGCGCGGAGGGAACATTAAGCCCCATTACTGCCTGTCTGACAAGCTGTTTATAGAGTTGTCAAAAGCACTCGTTTACCACACAAATCAGCATTATTGATTTATTTTTGAAACATTACATATACTTAACCTTTCATCACTGTTGGTTAGACTTGACTGGTTTTCTAGTTCACTTTTGCGAGACGTCATAATCAACGTCTGGATGTATTGAGTGACGGCTGCACCATTGACCTGTCTTTCATGCGTTTTTCATTGTCTCTCATTATCCCCAGGCTCATAACAGAAATGTGCTGTCCATAGACTTTAACCAAGCCACGCGGGTTGGCAAGATCTATGACGACCATCGTAAATTCACCCTCCGGATCCTCTACGACCAGATGGGGCGGCCCGTCGTCTGGTCTCCCAGTAGCAAGTACAACGAGGTGAATGTCACCTACTCCACGGCGGGCCTGGTGACCAGCATCCAGAGGGGGAATTGGTCAGAGAGGCTGGAGTACGACAACGGGAGGCTGGTCTCCAGAACATGGACCAATGGGAAGATATGGAGCTACACTTTCCTGGAAAAGGTATTGTAATGCCAGAGTGACAGTATATTTCCCACAAATAGGACAAACCAAATCATCGTTTGTTTCCCTGTCTCTCGCCATGTGACTGCTTCCAGCACGTGTTCTTATAGAAAGACTTCCTGTTGATGATTATGATGATTAGTTATTTCACCAACTTCTGTCCCTCTGTCTGCTCTGCAGTCGGTCATGCTCCTGCTGCACAGCCAGCGCAGGTACACCTTCGAGTACGACCACACCGACTACCTCATGTCTGTGACCATGCCCAGCATGGTGCGTCACAGTCTGCAGTCCATGCTGTCGGTGGGCTACTACAGGAACACGTACACCCCCCCGGACAGCAGCGGGGCCTCTGTGATCCACGACTACAGCCACGACGGCCGTCTGCTCCAGACCCTGTACCTGGGCATGGGCCGCCGCATCCTCTACCGCTACACACACCACTCCCGCCTGGCCGAGATCCTCTACGACACCACACAGGTCACCTTCACCTACGAAGAGGCTTCCGGGGGGGTCAAGACCATCCACCTCATGAACCAGGGCTTCATGTGCACCATCCGCTACAGACAAACAGGTAATAATCATACGAATTGCTTGGATTTCTATAGAGCCTTCCCACCTCACACAGGTGTTCAAAGCGTTTTTTTCCATTGCATGGGGGACTCAACCACCTGGCAGCCATTATGCACCAAAAGGCTCACCACACACCAGCTAATGCAGCAAGTAGGCTAACTTAATGCATTCGTAATTTATCTTGACTTGATCATTCTTGACGGCAAAGGACATAGCTAAAACAAATGAAATGGGATTGTCTGGCCGTGGCATTGGTGGTCTGTTTCTACATGACTATTCCCACTGGTTAGACACACTGGCTGAGTCTGGGTTAGGGGACACAACTGGATGTACATGTACTTGATATTGTGGTAGTTTTTCACTCCTGTCCTTGTGGGAGTCCAATAGAACCTATGCAGTATTTTATATTGAGTGAATTTCCCCCATGGCTTCTCGTATGTTCCTCCCCAAGTTAGACAGGATCTTTAGCCACGTCTCCTCTTCAATTTCACATTTAAGGTCAACTTGCCATATTGTTCTGAGGTTCTTACAGTCTATACTCTGCAAAAGGTTAAGCATAGAGTAAACAATGGCTGCATTATAAATAGGTCAATCAAAATACTTCACCATTTGGTTCTTCTCTGAAGATGGTCAATAGTGTATTCCTCAGCTGCAAATATTTCCAGAAATGTCTCTTCTCTCCAATACCATATCTTTCTCAGAGTATGACATAAGAACATCTTCATTGTATACATCGCCTATGGTGTGTATTCCCTTCAATAGTCATTATGTGACAGAATATCAATAGGGTAAAAAAAATGATATCCTAGCTCCTGTTTTATCATGATCCAGTCCAGACCTAAAACATCCTTGCTCCAGTGCTTTGCCAGTTTAGCCATTTCAAATGATAAGCTGCAGTCATGGCCAAAAACATTGGCACCCCTGCACTTCTTTCAGATAATGCACCACTTCTCACAGAAGATTGTTCCAATTACAAATGCTTTGGTATTCACATGTGTATTTATGTTGTTTGCATTAGAACAACACAAATAAATCAGAGAAAAAAAGCCAAATCTGATATCATTCCACATAGAACTCCAATATATAATTGAATTGAATTGTGGGACCACCACCATTTTAATCACATTGATCTTTCTCCCATTTTCCTAAATTTGTCTTAATCCTAAATAGTAATGGATACAAATGTAGTCCCAACACCTCTTCCAAATTTGTGCTCAGTTTAACACCCAGACATTTCATCCCAGTGGGGATCCATTTGAAATGAAATGATGTGACATTACTGGAGTGGCATATGGCATTAATTGGCATTGCCTCTGACTTACTCAAATTAATTTTATAACCTGACAGAGTAGAGTAAGATTCAATGCAGGTGAGTAATCGTGGTAGAGACTGAAGAGGATCAGTAAGCAGGAGGAGAATATCATCTGCATACATAAGCAATTTACAGACAGACATAAATGAGCTTAGTGATGTGGCAACGATTTGTGTCTTAAAGGGTTTATTTACCAAAAAAAACACCAATGGCTGAGTAGTAGTAAGAAAATAATCCTTATACTGTAGATATCCTTCCATATACATGGTCACAATAATCCACTCATGAGAGAGTTCATACAATAGAGCTGCTCATTCAACAAGTTCAAATCTATTTTTGGAGCCAAATCCATGGATGATCACCACACTTTCTTCTGCAGCTCGGTAGGGCCTCCCCATTAAGCCAATATGGAGTGATGCACTGATTATATAGGTCACCGAATCAGCCCCATTCTAAAAGGGATGGATATGGAGCGTGCAGCTGTGCAGTGATTAGCAATTTCCTCAGCCTCCGAGAGTTTGATTCTGTCCTTTAGGAGACGTGCATGCCTCGCTGTTGGGCATCACAAGTATCCCGGTGTCGGCGCCATACCCTCTGCACAATGCCACTTCCATTTCCTGCTAACAAATTGACACGAGCCTGTACTTTAACAGAATCCCAGGTCAGTTATACAAAACCTCCTATGGCTGCGGCACAATAAGACTGATTTGAACCTGAAATCAGCGATAATGGGAGGCGAAAGCATGGATGAGAATTCTTGAGGATGTATTAAAGCCTGAATCTGGGATTTGGCTGCCTCAAAGGTGAACACAAACATGACTAGAAAGTCTTGGTTCATTTCCTCTACTAAAGAGGTGTTGATGTGGCGTACCTACATGTGACTAATGACTGATTCATTAATAGTGCTTTACCTGTGGACATTCTGTATGTCAAACATTTATTGTGAGGATCCTGCCGTTTTGCTCTGTCAGCTCAAGGGCAGGTCGGAACCAACAAGGAAGGCATGGAGCTGTTGTAGGCCTTTACAAAACTGACTGGGGTGAATGAATAAGCCCACATTCATTAACTGCCATTCAAATGCATTGAATGTATCACACCCCTGCAATTTCAAGCTTGATAGGGCAGCAGGCTTCCAATTCATTTGCAGTCACATAATGGCGCACAATGATCACAATGTCATATTCATTTCTTAAGGATCATTAAAATGTACAAATCTGTCATAACATTTTGCCTGGTTTAGTCTAGGCACTCATACGAATACTTACCCTCTGTTTTATGATGTTCAATCCATCTGGTTGTGAGCAAGGCCATACTGGAATAGTTGTAAAAGGCCTCAAACATATCTGCTGCAAGATGCTTTGTATTTGTATTGAGTGGCCACCTGTAGTCTCACATAGCTATTCCTCCAAGTCATGTTGTTCTCACGCCTCCTTTGGAGGTCTGGAGAATGTTTGATTAGCCAATCTCGCTTGGTTGCAATGATGGCTGCGTGTGGCTGCAATCAATTTCGATAACATTGCTAGCAAGCACTGTTTTTTTTATCAACTTATCTAACATTGCTACAAGCTATATTTATCAATTTAGCTAGCATTGCTACAAGCTATGTTTTTGAAATGGAAAGCCTGGCCTCGACGGGCAGCTAGAGCCAAAACCATTCCATAGTTTTTTTTTGTGTTTCTCGGACACAGATTAAACCTAATCCTAGACAGAGATTAAGGTTTATCCTAGACTGAAATGCATTGGAGATTGCCTGCAACAAAGATCAAGGCACTCATTTTGTGAAAGTAGGTAAAAGGTTTACCCCAGACACGTTTTCCCATAACATTACAAGACTTCACACATGTCATCATGTCAACATGTATGTCGAAACGCGTTGGTGGTAACCAATTTAAATAAAGGTTTTTGAATTGTTTCACAAAGTGAGTGCCTTGATGTTTGTTGCAGTCTTATTGGATTACATTTCTTCTACTCAAGACACAACATAGTTTTGCTCTCAGTCTATTTAGACCAATGAGCACCCTTTTGATTCCATTTATTGTTATTTTTATGCAGGCAAAGCAGCGCTCTTCATCCTCTCTTCTCTATTTGACTTATATCTCTTTAATTTAAACCAGATTTTGGGGGGGGGGGGGGTGGAAATAGTGATAAATCCATATGTTGTTGAAAAAAATGACCATGTTTTGGCCATTTTTATTGAAATCTAACTATCATTATATAATCATTATCTTCACAGGACCTCTTGTTGGGAGACAAATCTACAGATTTAATGTAGAGGACCTTGTGAATGCCAGATTCGACTACAGCTATAATAACTTTCGGGTCACCAGCATGCAAGCCATGATCAATGAAACCCCCCTCCCCATTGACCTTTACCGCTATGTCGATGTCTCTGGACGAATCGAACAGTTTGGGAAATTCAGCGTCATAAACTATGACCTCAATCAAGTCATCACTACACACATCATGAAGCACACGAAGATATTTAATGCGAATGGACAAGTGATCGAGGTCCAGTATGAGATCCTGAAGTCCATCGCCTACTGGATGACGGTGCAGTATGACAACATGGGCCGTATCACCATCTGTGACATAAGGATCGGCGTGGATAACAACATCACACGCTACTCGTACGAGTATGATGCTGACAGCCAGCTCCAGGCAGTGGCGGTGAATGATAGGCCTCAGTGGCGCTACAGTTACGACCTCAATGGCAATATTAATTTACTGAGTCATGGCAACAGTGCCAGACTAACGCCTCTGCGCTACGATTTACGAGACCGCATAACCAGACTGGGAGAAATACAATACAAAATGGATGAAGACGGCTTTCTTCGCCTGCGGGGGAACATTGTGTTTGATTACAACTCCAACGGGCTTCTTGCCAAGGCTTTCGATAAGGTATCGGAGAGGAGCATTCACTATCGCTACGATGGCTTGGGCAGGCGGGTGGCCAGCAGGACCAGCGAGGGACAGCAGCTCCAGTTCTTCTACGCAGACCTGAACAAGCCCACCAGGGTGACTCACATGTACAACCACTCCAGCTCAGGGATCACGTCCCTCTACTACGACCTGCAGGGCCACCTCATTGCCATGGAGCTGAGCAGTGGGGAAGAGTTCTATGTCGCCTGTGACAACTCTGGCACGCCCCTGGCCATCTTCAGCAGCCGAGGTCACATGGTGAAGGAGATGCTGTACACTCCCTACGGAGACATCTACCAAGACTCCAACCCTGGGTTCCATCTGATCATCGGCTTCCAGGGGGGCCTCTATGATCCCCTGACCAGGCTGGTCCATCTGGGGAGGCGAGACTACGATGTGGTGGCGGGGAGGTGGACCACCCCCAACCATAACCTGTGGACTGAGCTCAGCATCAACCCAAAGCCTTTTAATCTCTACTCCTTCAAAAACAACTATCCCGTGGGAGAGCTACAGGACGTCACAAAGTTCACAACAGGTACTGGTACTTTAGGACTCCGGCCTAAACCTTTTTCATTTGATGACAAGATCTACATTTAAACTGTATAAAATAGGGGTCTGATGCTACCCACACTATCTGATGGAGAGTACAGTGTAATGGACTTACATTTGTAACTGTTAAAACTGGTTAAGCCTCCAGTGTTTTGAAAACCTTTCAATTATGTTGCATGAGAATAGTAATAATCAAATACTCCTTCGTTAACTTTTAAAAAACCCTGTGTTGCTAGACATCAGCAGTTGGTTGCAGCTGTTTGGGTTCCAGCTCCATAACGTAGTCCCTGGTTATCCCAAGCCAGAAGTGGAGAGTATGGAGCAAACCTACGAGATGATGAAGACTCAAACCAAGACACAAGACTGGGACCCTAGCAAGGTGATT
The DNA here is from genome assembly GCF_951799395.1 of Argentina silus. Lineage (NCBI taxonomy): Eukaryota > Metazoa > Chordata > Actinopteri > Argentiniformes > Argentinidae > Argentina > Argentina silus. Next base: position 29,361,059 of record NC_139656.1, on the reverse strand, counting down.
GTAACAGAGATGGAATGTAAAATCACTCCTTAAGTTCAAATACCATGCCGTACCATCTAATTGGTAGCTTTTCGGTGGCGTAGCTGGTTAACATTGTGTATTTGGGTGCCGGTCACGTGTGTTGGCAACACAGAAGACGCAGGTTTGAGACTTATGTGAGCTTGACTTATGTGACTTTGACTTATGTGAGTTTGAGACTTATGTGAGTTTGAGACTTATGTGAGCTTAGAGAGTGAGGAAGCAGCAGCATGACGCCTGTTACATGAGCAAAACCTAAAGTAGCCTAATCTTTAGTTTGAGCTCTACTTTTATAATTAGATAACCATCATGTTATATCTTTTTCTCTGACAGGTTCTTTTGGGTATTCAGTGTGAGCTGCAGAGGCACCTGAGAAACTTCATCTCTCTGGACCGGCTGCCCATGAGCAAGGTGAGTGGGCGGCTGGGGGCGTGGCATGGCAGGAGACCCCGCTTCTCCGCCATCTCCTCCATCTTTGGAAAGGGCGTCAAGTTTGCCATCAAAGAGGGTGTCGTCAACACTGAAATAATCGGCGTGGCGAGCGAGGACAGCCGACGCGTGGCAGCCATCCTGAACCATGCGGTCTACCTGTCTGGCCTGCACTTCACCGTGAACGGGCTGGACACACACTACTTTGTCAAGCCCGGCCTGCTGGAGGGGGACCTGGGCGTGGTCGGCTACACCGGCGCAGGGCGTGTCCTGGAGAACGGCGTCAACGTGAGCGTGTCTCAGATGACCACGGTGGTGGAGGGCAGGACTAGGCGCTTCGCTGACATCCAGATGCAGCACGGGGCGCTGTGCTTCAACATCCGCTACGGGGCCACGGTTGAGGAGGAGAAGGCCCACATGCTGGAGGTGGCCAGGCAGAGGGCAGTGGAGCAAGCCTGGGCCAGTGAGCAGAGGAGGCTGGAGGAGGGAGAGGAGGGTTCCAGGCCCTGGACAGAGGGGGAGAGGCAGCAGCTGCTCTCCACAGGGCAGGTGTCTGGCTATGACGGCTACTTCGTCCTCTCCTTTGAGCAGTACCTGGAGCTCTCTGATAGTGCCAACAACATTCACTTCATGAGGCAAAGTGAAATAGGGAGGAGGTAACAGCGGCATTGTGCTTCACTGTCACGGTTCCCCTTCACCAAAGACAGTCTGTTTTTAGACCTCATTTGTTGTACCGTTTTTTCTAGAGTGATGACGATGAATATCAAAAAAAGACAACTGCCTTTAAAAGTGACAAATGATGGTATTTTTTTGTTTCACCTCTGTTCTGATATTTTGTTTCTTCCAAGACTGAGTTGACATTTGAAAACTCTAAACGATGTATTTTGTTTTGGAGTGACTTAGCTAGCTTATGTAATTTGACCTACATTGTAAGCTGTTAGATATGCTATATCTGAGACGACATACACCTTATCAAGGTCATTACCATTATGATTCATCTTTATACATACTGTATGTATTACAATGTAGTAAACTGTTCTGATTTCAATTTATACAGTACATATCTCTTTGGAATCTCTTGACAAATGATAGTGAATGACAGCCACTGTCTTCTTCTGTGACTCTGTGGCTCACTTGCATTGGGAGTTCTGCTGCTGCGTATTTCAAGTTCCGGTGGTAAAATGTAGTAGACAGTGTGGGTTTAGACACAAGAAAATTGTAAATAGCAAGTGCTTTAGCGAGAACAAGTGCTTAACTTGATAATGTGTTGTTATCGATTATTAATTGTTAATCCTATCAATAGAATCGATCAGTCGAGTTACACAGTGCAACGGGAAAAAGTATTCATGCTGAAAGCCTGTACAGTATAGTTTACTTTTTTACAGATTGCTTATTGTAAAATATAGTGTATTATCTGGGTGGAGCTTGTGCCTTTCTGCTCTTAAAAACTTTGAAGGATGACAATTTAACAAGAACATCTCCTTCCATACCACAAAAATAAGTGTTCTCTTTTCATCATTTCTGTACTGGACTAGAATCCTTATCAAGTGGAGCTTCAGGGTCGACCCCTGAATAGTGCCCTATACAAAGTGCTAATTCATAGTGTAAATGCTGCAAATACCTCATCATGCTGTAATTCCCAAGTATTACATTCAATGTACCGTACCTTAACCGATCACTGGACAGTTTACAGAGGAGTTAACCAGTGTGGCCACAGTTTAGGCAAGGTGGGAACTAGGAAGATACTGCATATCCTTAAGTTGATGGTGTAGAATACAATCAATGTCAAATATAGCATAATAGAGGTAATACGTGTACAAGCTCTGCTGCACTGTGAAATCCAGAAGAATCAGACTGCTGAAGGGATGGTCAGCATGCTGCAACACAGGAGATGATCAACTTTTGGGGCCTTTATACGCCACAGGTCCGACCACAAATACACTGTGCTGGCATGGATATCACATTGTCCGTTCCAGCACTGTTTCAGCCACAATGGTGGATGTGTAACCAGGCCAGCCCAGTACAGTTCAGATCGTAGGATGTGGGAGGATGAATTCACTGTGGTTTGTGTAGAAGAGAAGAGCTTGAATATGCCTGTGCAGAGAGAGACAGAAAAAAGACAGAAGTGGTCATTTGGAGAACGTAGCTGTTTCCACTGATAGACTACTGTAGTGCTGGCATCAACATTCCTACAGCAGCTTTATGTTGTGTTCAGTATACTAGAATAGGTTCTGTAACGTTGTGCCAATAGGTTCTGTTACATTGTGTATCCTATTTGTCATATCAGCAGTGTACTGTACAGCTGGTGGAGGTAGAAACCGGATGCCATTCCTCATTCTGTTCCATGCATTGCAATGAGCCCGTCCTCTGATTTCTGCCTCCACCAGCCTCTCCTGCTGTGCAGTACGCCTTTGTGTGTCCAGTATCCCACATTGATATGTTGACATTCATTGTGCATCCGATTATGTGCACCAATTTCACATTAACAACCAAAATGTTTTCACATGCAGTTATAAGTTGATTGCAGCTCCAATTAAACAAGCCTTAGTGAAACTCGTCTCTTTCGAGAATTTCTAATTTGATTTTATTAGAAGAGGAGGGATTTGAAAACGATAAAGCCGCCCAGTCATCAACTCCCTTTCTCACAGTCATCCCATTGATTCCACACAGTCTGCTTGTATTGTTCACTCGTTCTTTTATAATTGAGATGTGTATGACGTATGTGCTGAGGTTATGTTCTAAGCTTCTCTCACGACAATGAAACATTTAGCACTGTGGACAAGGTTGAACCAAAAGCATGGTGGGCTTCTGCAGCTGTTGGAGGAAGCCAAACCCCTGTATTCTGATAACACTTTAACACTGTCCATTTTTATTAACAAACAAGGTCATCCTGTACAACCTTTTTATTTTAATTCTCAATGGGTCATATTGTGAAATGAAGTGTATAAAACATAGGCTATATGGTACATACAGTATAACATATTTTGGGTAAATTAATTGATAGTACATTATCCCTTCAAAGAAATCAAATAGTGTTCTCCCTAGAAGTGTTGATATTGACGCAGTCTTAGTTGGTTAGCTAACTAAAGTCCAGGAGAATGGGTTCATTGGTATTATACGTGATACTGTGGAGACTGATGATATAAATACACATATCACTTGACTGCATTTTCTATTCTGGGCTTTGACCATGAAGGCATGTATTTTCTGTGAGTGCTCTAAAGGAAGTGGCTGTAAATAGTCAGAAGTTAATATATTGGGTGTGGAAAGTTCATATTCAATTCAAGGTACTTTGAAGGTTTCGACTTTCAATAAATAAATGTTAAATTCTTTGTCCATGTGTTTTGATGTTATTTCTTTCACTGTGTTTCAGTCTAGTCATATACAGGGTGAAAATCAAACAGCTACAGTACAACCTACAAATGAAAGAAATGTGTGCTATTGTCGTACCAGTTGTTTCTTTTCAAAACACAATTTTTTTCTACAGATTAATGCGAGACTAAGCATGAGGAAAACATATAAACGAAAACATTCACTCTGACGCAGAGAGAAGAATGCGTTTTTTTCAATTCAATTTCAATTATTTGTTCAAGTTACATGCTTGTATTTAGCCCTTATGAATACTATTCTAATAAAGTGAAAATGAAAGTGAGATTGTATACTCAAAAGCCCCTTACGTCCACATAAGCTATATGAGGTCTTTTCCACAAATGTTGTAATAAGTGGCTTGACAACATCAAATGACAAAATAAATCCTCCTCAGCACCATATCCTCTTATCACTTAAACCACCAACTGATCTGAATGTTGACCTGTTTTTTATTCGCCATTTTTCACATAGTACAAAAAAAAACACTTCTCAGAAAATTGGTGTCTTTGAAGAGGAGCTGTCTCATAGGCATCGTGGCTCAGTGTTGTCTCTGTTCCACTGGGTAGAGGAGGGGCATTATAAGCCCCTGATTGGGATTCCCAAAGGCATCTATCAGATTCTCCAACTTTCGGAATAATCTTGTCTTCATTCCAGGCACGGTCTGAAATACGCAGAAACCTATTTTATTCAGTTTTTAATGGTAAGACAAGATAGATAGAAAGTTTGGCATCTCCAAATAACTAGAAGTCTATGGATGGATGTTATGGTTATTATTATCACAGTACATTTTCAGGATTTTATATGTATGTAGTGTTATTCAAGGATCTGCGAAAAGATCTTGCACACCAGTGTATATTGTTGCCGTTCATATATTGATAACGGGACTAACCTCAATTGTCCAGGACTCCTCCTTGATCTTGTATATTCTGTAGGTGTAGACAAAACTTCTGCATCTTGGAAATGGCAGATTCATAAGAGTACAGTGTTTCAACAAGTATTTTTCGGTTAGGGTTAGGGTTAGTTGTACCTTTGGTACAACTATTGATATACAATGCTACATATTCAATTCAATTTGAATCAAATGACATGGAGAAACTCCTCTGTTTAAGCATGGGAGTGCTGTTCCCACCACGCACCCTCCACTGATACATTTATATATTGTATGTGAGTTCATGGAAATACAGTCAAGACAACGCTTACTGAACCTTCATGATTGAAACAAACATGCTTTATGATCACTCATGGATTATGGAAAATTCACTCAATCTTACATTTTGATTGAGAAATACTTAGTACTCACAGAACACACAGGCAGTAAGTATTTGGCACACTCTCACTGTCCCGGAGTAGATAGCTCCCATCCCTCTCTGTTACACTGAGGATTTTTATTGTAGTGGCCTTGCTGATTGCTCCATGATAAATGGACAGATGCTCCATCTTGTTGATGCCTGTCACGACTACAAGAGCACTGGCAAACACTGGTTGTATTTACAGGAAATGATACATCCTTTGAGGTTTTTCTGTTGAATATGACACTGTTGACACTACTGTTTTTATATGAGAGGATGCCAACGTAGCGTCAATGTCAAGCAACGTATCTTCATAGTTTACATTGTTGATGGGTTTTTTATGTTAGATGTTACAGATGTTATCTGTAGATATTGAGATTGAGATCATAAACAGACAGCTGTTGATATCATATTGTGACAGCGGTGGAGGAACCAACAATATAATACTCATTCGAGATAAGGCTTAGGGAACCTTTGTCATGCAACTGACTTTAGTCCAATACTGCTGTTACTATCTATTCCTCTTGGTTAAAAGTCACTGCACTCATCAAACCCAGCCACAGGGTGGCAGTAAAGCAGAGTATGTCAGTGCTTTTTTTTTCAGAGGTAGATTCAGCAAGATAGATAATCATAGTGCACTACCTCTGGACATATACATGATATGCAGACTGTTGTAGTTGGATGTATATGATTCAGCCATAAGACATAGCCCCTGTATTATTATCCAGATATGAATTGTGAATATAACACAATATATCATTAATCATTTTTCAACAGACAGTGAGAGTACAAATATGACAGTAGTTTTCCTGTGCTTTTTTCATGCCATTTAGAAGCTCTGTATGACTGATTGACATATTTTTGTTATTTATGTACAATAAAATATCACGTCACTGTAACACTGTCTGGACCTCAGACAACACTCCCCTGGGACTGACATTCAAATATCATTTAGATGCCCTCTACCCAGCTTACATGGTGGCCCTGATTTGGAGAAGACGGGGGGTTAATGCCCCCTGGAGTGCTGACTTAGACATCTTCCAGGGTACCGTGGGTAAATTTTTACATCTCTGGCAGGTCCCTCATAGTCCTGCTGGCGACCGCCCTCCACTAGGGTGCCCTGTGTTGCCTCTGAGTCTCCAGTGGCCCTGTGTCCTTGAGGTCACTGAGCTTCATGGAGAAGGAGCTGAGCCTGGTGCTTATAGAGTCTCTCTTCTGTGACAGCCTGGGAGCCTTCTCCTCGTACAGACGCCACAGCTGCTCCCGGAAGTGGTTCCCCACAAAGCAGTAGAGGAAGGGGTTGATGGCGCTGTTGGAGAAGCCCAGGCAGAGGAAGAACGGCATCAGGGTGATGACGGTCTGCCGCACCCCACACACCTGCATCACCCCCAAATTGCCCAGAGCATCCAGGAGCGTGAGCACATGGAAGGGGAACCAGCAGACGAAGAAGGCCAGCACCACAGCCACCACCATCTTCATCACCCGGTCCACATTGTTGTAGCTCTTGTCCAGTCTGGGCGCCCCCAGCAGGTGCTTCCCGATGCGGTAGTAACAGCTGGCGATGACGGTGAAGGGCACCAGGAAGGCCAGGATGTTCTTGGTCAAGGCCATAGCAGGAAACCAGAGGTCGGTTGGGTATTTGATCACACAGGCGGTGACCCCCAGCTGCTCCACGAAGTGGGTGTCTCTGAAGGCCATGGTGGGGATGGCGGTGAGGCCGGCGATGACCCATATCACACAGCTAATCACCCGTGCCCGACACAGGTTACGGCTGCTCTGAGACTGCAGGGGATAGACAATGGCTCTGTAGCGGTCCACACTCATGCACGTGATGAAGTAGATGCTGGCGTAGACATTCACGGAAAGGAGGCTTCCACACAGCTTACACATCCAGCTGCCAAACACCCAGTTGTAGTCGAAGGAGTAGTAGACGGCCCAGAAAGGCAGGCTGGACAAGAAGAACAGGTCTGAGAGGGCCATGTTCACCAGGTAGGTGTTCGCCACAGTTCTGCGGTTGGATTTTTGGCACAACACGTATACCACCAACACATTACCCACGAAACCCAGGACAAAGATGATACTGTAGATGGTTGGGATCAGCTTGTTCTGATGCAGAGACGGGGAGATGGAGTCACATGGGTCCATGGAAGCTTCGGATGAGTTGCTGGCCATTGAGATGTTAGAAGGTATAGTTGCCATGGTACCCCGTGAGTGTTTTTTAAACCCTGCAAGGAGAGAATATCAAATCGGTTTTGAATTAAAGAGTTCCTAAGAAAATTAGGGAAAATTAGGGTTTGATCTTCAAAGTCAATACATGTTGTAGATATAATTTGTCATTTGGCTCTAAAACACAATGAGACACTTTTTGCAAGCTTGGTAAGGAATTGCATAATCTTGGACATGTATAGTGGGCCAAGTTAAGAATGAAATGTTCTTCTTGGTCTATTAAATCTTGATCCGCTTTAGCCAAGACTGTGAAAATAGTACAAATACTTTAAAATACTTTCACACCGTATTGTTCAAGCAATTATTTTTCTACCACTTTATGCCAGGATGCCAGATGTAAGATTCCCCAATCGCCTTTTATTGGGTAATTTTAGACTGGAGCATGAGCACAGGATAACGGAAAAAATGAATAAAATTGTATGGCCCATTTGGGACTTCCTTTTTGGACTGCATTGTTTTGAGAATAGGATTCTGACAGGCCCCTCTGCAGCCTGGCCTCCATCTGGTTAGTGTTACTCTGAGAGGGGACTGCAGAGGGGAACATGAGGTTGGTTGTTCCAGCGGGCTCTGGGGGTTCTGGGGTTTGCTGTTTCTCTCTAGAGTCCCTGTGCATGAGAAGCTCCTGGACAGGGGGGATAACCGGCATATGCAATAATACAAAGAACATTACATAAGATCGCCATGGTGACTGCTCATAAGATTCGTCTGTTTTGAAAGATGTACTGTACTGTAATAATAGCACAGTCATAATAAGGATTGGATTAATTTTCACTTACTTAATATTTCTGAGGGCATTTTACAGGTATGTTATGAATCTTTTGTGATAATATCCTATTCGATTTTTTACATGTGACAATATCTATCAGATTTCCTATTTGATATACTGTATAATGCAAGATTCTTTTGAAACTAATTAAACTGGATGAGATTTTGGGGCATTCAGCATTCAGATCTTGGGGCATTGGGTATCATTTAATAATTTGATTAATGCTTTTCCTGATTAAATTGCACATAACTTTAAAGGAAGAGGATTTAAACGTTATTAAAAGCACCTTGAAAGTGTTGCATACTGTAAAACCAGTAACATGTGGTATGTTACTACAGACTGCCAAAATGTGAAACGTTCAAGCCTGCAAGAACGAGTACAAGCTTTTGTAACAATTTCAATATACAGTACAGTACTCTGCACTAACAATAAGGGGGTAGATGCCATAGAATAACTTTTCTAGTAACGTTAATCCTCAAAACGTAATCTTAATGCTTCAAGAGAGTAATTCTACACATTGATGGAGTACGACTATCCCACTATATTATTACAGAATTTTATTGTTATTTGATAATACAATTTAGTTGATCATTTTGTACTTTGATATAAGTTGAAAAAGTTTGACAACATTATGACGCAAGATTTCTCTCTCGAGTGAAATGCAAAGATTTTCACAATGACATCAGGGAAATACATGTATTTCAAAACCAGTATACTATTTTCATAAAATGTAGTACATTTACCTGAAATCCTCTTCTTCTCTGTGTGCGTAAGTCCTGTGATGTGTTTTCCTGAACACTGGCTGGATCAGGACTTGGTTCTGTGGTTTTTATGTCCTCACTGGCCCCATACGGAGTCATCCATGTCTATGAAAAAGAATCTTGACCACGTGCCAGCATGATGGCCAGGCATTCGTCACTCCTCTCAGTCCCATTCTCCTCTTCAAAACAAGCTGACGTCCAGAGAGGCAGCACTGGGGCATTTAAATTATATTAAGATGGTTTTACTGTTTATCTCCTCATCCATGAGTTTGGCTGTAACCCCTGAACAAGCGAAGGGGAATCTAGCTGGGGGAGTATAGGCGGTGTCGATAACTACTATGTGAGTCAAGAGTATAGAAAAACACTCAAGAGATTTACTCCCCAATAGACTCCCCTGTAAGAGTCCAGAATCACACAGATCATGCAAAGAATGACCTTGAGATAGCAAATCATCTCAATTGCTACAAATCATACCGATTGCATCTTGAAAGTGGAACAATGTCTGGAACAAAAAGAAAATTAGGCATAATGATGATCTAATACAACATGAAACATTATGCTAAGGACATGACATAGGTGAGAGTCTGGCGGGTTGGGTAGAGCTGCCAGATAAGATGTGATTGTGTGGAGATGAATCATCCAGGTCTAATGTTACGGTGGCAGAGGGAGAGTGACCTGTGTGTCAGGACAGCAGGGAGGATGTGTTCTGAAGATCTCATTAGAGCCGTCTCTCATTATGATTAGGGAGGATCCAGTCATTACTCAGCCCCCTCTCCTCCTGCCAAGAGTCAACAAGTCAGTGTTGCAGCTCACAAGGGATGGAATTCAAAACCTTCGACAGTGAGCAAGAAGCAGAACCAGATGCAAGTGAGGTGGTTTCGTGAAAATCCAAACACTCTATGTTACAGTAAATGCATGGTTAAAGTTGAGGATATTGTTATTGATCATAAATATTTCCATGTAACTTACATGTGGGACAGGACTGGAATTTCATATGGAGGATAAACCATAAGATTACTCAAAAAGATTGCAATCACAATCACAAATCACACAGCTATTTCATTTGCACAAACTTCCTGTATCCATCAGCTCAATCAGAAAAGGGAGGACAGACAGGAGGAGAAAGCCTGGGGTAGATTTCTGCGCTGCATGTCAATGGACCAGTATCTCGCCACAATATCATACATCTGCATGTCAATGAAAACATGACGCACAAATACATGTTTGTACTTCTCTTGACAATGTTAACAGCGAAACTATTCAAGTGATTATGGGTGAGTTGAAAACATATCCAAAAAAATGACTACACAAATTCATAATTCACAATCATAATACACTGATGTACGCATATTGTATCAATTACACTGGCAATGGCAGCCAACAAACAGGGTCTCATGATGATGTTTCTTTTCTTTCTCGTGAACAAACTGAACAAAAAGCCCTCAGGGTTTGGGGGTTCTCAGTTCCAGAATTAAATCCATGTATACCGTTGGGTGTGCCTCACCACTTAGGCTCTCCGAGTTGGCAGTGCTGGAACATGGGAAAATGCAGTATTTGTGTAATCCAGCACATGTCTGTATTGGATTAGGGGGGGGAATGTGGAGATGGCTGGTTGCTTCTCACGTTTAAGCCTTTAGGGACAGCAGTTTTGACCTTCGCATCTGGAAGGCCCCACTGAATGGAGAAGGCTGAAGTTAATGGCGCAATCAGGGGTGCAACTCAGTGTTTCTTCTCTAGCAGAGCCTAACACAGTTCCACAAATAGTCTGTTTGGACTCCTCATCTCACTGAAGAGTTGACACCTTGTGTGAATTTGAGAGCTTGTAGATAATGTATCTGCTATTCTCCATTCAATGCTGCAAAAGCTCCCATTTTGATGTGCACAGTTGAGGTGATGGTGAGAAATTAGGAATGGTATCAAACAATGGTATCAAACAACATTTGTGTTTGATCTCATTCCATCCCATGCATTACAATGAGCCTGTCCTCCAATTTCTGCCTCCACCAGCCTCCCCTGCAGTCCACGTCTGTATCGTATTTAGCTTTGACTACTGAACTGCAATAAGGGCTGAACAAAATGAATAGAACATGTGGATCACCAAGCTATTACTTGTAAAACCCCCCACTCAACTACAGGGTCACTAACACAAATATTTAGCATAGATATGTCCAAACAGAATGGGTCAGCGAGATAAATTCATAGCTTCCTTAATTAACTGCAAGAGTTCACTGCGGTTGCTGTGGGAAAGCTTAGCCATGACACCCAGAACTAGCGAACTTTGCTATCTCACACTAGCAAAGCTATCGATGGGGACACGGAAAAGTAGGTCAGTCATCCGATGTGACACACAGCAGTCACTTGTGCATGACAGCACCAGAGACATAGGCTTTGCACTCCTTTACAAGTGGGGCTATTAAACCAAAGCAAATCAAATTGGTCACGTACATCGCATCGTAAGTGATATAGTGAAATGCTTTTTGAATCTGCTCCTCGTAGAACAACAATCAATAAATCTGTAAATCAACAACACAATATAATAAAGTTATAATACCGCAATAAAGTAATAATAAAGCAATGACAGTATTACTGCAAAAATAGTGCAGAAGAGTGCAGTGTAGCAGGACATGACTGTAATAACAATACAATGACAATTGTACAATATTTTTTACCGTAGTAGTTAATTTACAGTAGTAGTGCAAATGTTCAATGAATGCAGTGCAAGATATGCAGAGAGCAGTGTTCGCTGATCAGGCCAGAGAGGCTCCTCCTTATTAATACCCCCCTACAAAACAACATTATTTCTGTGACTGTTCACATCAATAGTAGACAGTCTTAAGTCTCATGTGTCATGAGTCATGGAAGTCCATTTAGAGCCGATTTTTTCAATATGGTGGTGTGGAAATAAATATGGGCCCTGAGAATCTGCCTGTTGCCAGTGGGGGAAAAAAGAGAACGTGACTGTGGGACCAGAAAAGGCACAGGATGCAAATATGGGGGAGCAAGAGCCTGGGGAGCGATAAAAACAGTGACACCATGTCAAAGGGGAGAAAAATGCCTTCGCTCCAAGTACTGTGACCCCGCTGGTGGCTCAGAGAGGGGAGAAAGAATGTCCCGTTTCTACGGCAACGGGACTGACCAATTCGAGGCGATGTAGAGATAAAGTGAAAAAAACATCCATTTATCTCCCATCAGTTCTCACATACAGAACTATACCACAGGGAGCATCTGCCAATTGTATGACTAGAGAGAGTGTGTTCTTTGGGGGTTCTATCTCCATGGGATCTCTGGGATTATCCCACCAACATCCCTCAACAGTTGCTACATCCAGTACATGACCTCCCCCCCACCCCACCCCCCAAGGACTCTTGGTTGTATACAAACCACATACGGTGTACACTGTGCTGTACAGTACATGTTGGGCAACACTACATAACGTTAAATGCTCTAGCCTATTTCCCATGAAGTGTTAGGAAGTCCTGGACAGAGTGTTCTCAACCAGAGTAAGTCTGACGAAGAACCTGCCCTTTTCTTTCTCAGATGTTTCCCAACTGACTCAAAGCTGACAGCCATACCCAGGGGAGAACAGAAAGTAGATTATTTATGTTTAACAAGGAAATCATACAGGCAGGAATAGACTTGAAAATGTTACGATTGTTTATCATCATAATAAGCAATCTACTCAATGTGTTTTTAAAACATTCTCGACAAAGGCCTTAGGGAGTAGGCCTATCTATAAGTCAATGTACAATCCTCTAAACACATGTGTGGACCATGAGCCATCCAGAACTGAAATGTCTCCCCAGTGACATTTCTTGAGAATGTTGAAACAAACCTTGAGACACTTTATTTTTTACACATAAATCACGGCAAGTTTTCATCCTTTTATAGAATAGTGATGCAGACAGTAGATAGTTCCACCTCAGACACAACAAATTTGGTTTGACTAATTTAAGTCCTCAGTATTCATAGTGAAGTGAATACTAAAGGGAACAGATATAATGACAAATCTTGCATTTCATCCCTAGTGGCCACTTTGGCATTGCAGCACAATCAAACTCTGAACATGTCGTGATAATTAAAACCAGGAAGGGGAACTTGTTGTTTACAAAATTCTAATAATCCAGCATGGCGTCTCACACCAGGATTTCAGACCAAAGGTCACATTCCGTATGCACAGGCCTCATGCTGTGTTTATGGATGAACAGACACTCACATAGAGACGCACACATATCAGATTCAGGCTGAGGCTCTCCTGGAACAAGCAGTGAAGCCAAAGATAATGAAACACAGGAAATTAAGACGCACAGACTGCAGTCTATCAAGCCCTAATTATAATGTTCCGTTCCCTGACAGCCATGGGGGAGGCAGGAGATGCCCCTGTTGTGGAGTGTTTGGTGAGTGTGTAAAAGAGGGAGGCACAGGTCAGCCTTAAACCCCACAGCCGTGATGGGACAAGAACTGAACACATTAGTAATCAAATTCAACCTAACAGTATGATATACCATGTTCAGCTGTTGCACATATACAATTAAGTCATCGTTTTGAGGACATGAGCTTGACAGCGTAACCAGAGGCTTGTGGTGGAAAGAATCAAGCACACCTATCTTTCTTCCTTAACTCCAAATTTCCTCTTAAAAACAACTTGCCTCTAAGCCAGTGTTTCTCAGTCTGGTGACCCAGAGAGAGTGAGAGAGTGAGAGCGTGAGTGAGTGAGTGATTGAGTGTGTGTGTGTGTGTGTGATGTTGTTGCAGCTCTGTTCAAACACACAACTCATCTAAAACTCATCTAATCTTGATGATTAGTTTAATTTTGCTAGGCTAAAACAAAACGTCACAAAAGGTTACACTCTCTTTGGGTCCCCTGGACTGGAGTTAAGACACACTGCTCAAAACGTGCCTTGGTTTATTACCACGAGGGTTTTGCCCAAATGGCTGAAATCAATGCATTACTGCCCTCTACTGGTTGACACCAAATAAAACTCTAGACTAAGGATAAGCATGTTTTTTTCAAACAAATAGCTTGTCAGAATGAAATGTAACTTGGAACTCCCAAAACACTACGTCAACCCTACATCCCTGAGGTCAATATTGTAATACAGAAAGGCACACATTCAGAAGGACTGATCAAACTCACATACTGTACTCTCAATTCGGTATCTCATGTCTGCTCATGTCTTTCAACTGACTGTTTTTTTTCCCCAAAACATGTTAAATACTTAGAGTATAACTACCATAGTTTCATGCAGGACGTTTTTTACTCACCTAACCATTGCAAATGAAAGCGAGAATGAAGCAGATCAAGGAAAATGCCTTTATTTCCTATTTGGCAATGCTATTGCACAAAAGAACACACATCTGAATATGATTATCATAGTGAAGACAGACATCTGACTGCTGAGGTTGTGAAGGAAAAGCATTCAAACGTATACAAATCTAAATTCTGTCATTAAATAATGGATACAAAACACTATCAAAACCGCTGAAATGTGTCCAAAGTTGCTAGAAAGATGCATTTTAGAAACACATTGACTAAGTTCTGTTTGAAGTTTGAACTGACACCTAGTACAAGTTTATCATTCATGATCGTAAAACACATATCAACCCCTCCAGTTCATAATATGACATAACTGGTAGCTCAAGGGTTGGTGGTTGTTGAGGAGTGTCTAACACACTCATTCACTTTAATAAAAAAAGTTTCAACTCATAAGGTCTTGAAAACATGGATGTGTGTGGAAAAAACTGTCACAAAAAAACAACAAATATTTGCATAGACTCTCCCGACAAATCATAGAAGGAAAACTCTACAGTATACTTATAATGACCACAGAGAACAACAGTTCCCTTATACAAAAAAGGTACAATGAATACTTGTGTGTAATGGTCCAGTTTGTGGAGCAACCGAGTGGGTTTCTTTTTGAGCAACTTTCACAGTATAAAAGTGTTGATAAACCAAATTCACAGATCATATTCACAGAAAATAAACCTTGTGTAGTGACTCTGAAGGCTGTGGTAACTTTGGGATGCACCTTGTAACTTGTGGGTGTATATATGTAACCCTAACCTTAATCATAGGCTCCTCCGCTTCAAAACAGAGATAGAATTCACATTATTTGACTGACTGTTCCCTATCATTGAGGTAAGTGTAATAGGCACCGGCAAAATTGAAGAGTAGATTAAACACATCGTATCAATATATCAATTTCTGTGGCTTTCCCTTATCCTTGCCCTACCTCCCAAATCCCACTCCTACTCCCACTCCTCCTCCTCCTGTTCTTCATCCTCGTGTGCTGTAGAGGTCAGCATCCTCAGGGTGGGCTTGACCGTGGTCCATCAGTGCGGGGTCGGGGGTAAAGTGTGGTTTCTCTGAAATAACACAAAAAAACGAAACATTCATTTCTTTATAATGACCATCAAGAATCTTATATTAGAAAAAGATACAAATTGTTTTGATTAAAATATGCTGATGAGACTAACCAGCGGTGAGTTCGACTGCAGCAGGTTCAACAACCACAGGTGCTGTTGGAGCTGGAATTGGAGGAGCTTCAGGGGCAGCCTCCTCTAGAGATGGAGGGGCAACCTCCTCTAGAGGAGGGGATGCAGGGGCAGCTTCCTCAGCCGGGGTAGGAGGTGGAGATGGGCTCTCCTCTACGGGGGGAGAAGCAGCATTTTCAGCTAGAGGAGCAGTCTCCTCTACAGCCTCTTCTGCTTGAGGAGGTGGTGAAGGAGCAGCCTCTTCTGCTGGAGGTGGAGGAGCAGCCTCTTCTGCTGGAGGTGCAGGAGCAGCCTCTTCTGCTGGAGGTGGAGGTGGAGGAGCAGCCTCTTCTGCTGGAGGTGCAGGAGCCGCTTCTTCTGCTGGAGGTGGAGGTGGAGGAGCAGCCTCTTCTGCTGAAGGTGCAGGAGCAGCCTCTTCTGCTGGAGGTGCAGGAGCTGCTTCTTCTGCTGGAGGTGCAGGAGCAGCCTCTTCTGCTGGAGGTGCAGGAGCCGCTTCTTCTGCTGGATGTGGAGGTGGAGGAGCAGCCTCTTCTGCTGAAGGTGCGGGAGCAGCCTCTTCTGCTGAAGGTGCGGGAGCAGCCTCTTCTGCTGAAGGTGCGGGAGCAGCCTCTTCTGCTGAAGGTGCGGGAGCAGCCTCTTCTGCTGGAGGTGGAGGAGCAGCCTCTTCTGCTGAAGGTGCAGGAGCAGCCTCTTCTGCTGAATATGCAGGAGCAGCCTCTTCTGCTGGAGGTGCAGGAGCCGCTTCTTCTGCTGGAGGTGCAGGAGCAGCCTCTTCTGCTGGAGGTGGAGGAGCAGCCTCTTCTGCTGAAGGTGCAGGAGCCGCTTCTTCTGCTGGAGGTGCAGGAGCAGCCTCTTCTGCTGGAGGTGCAGGAGCCGCTTCTTCTGCTGGAGGTGGTGGTGCAGGAGCAGCCTCTTCTGCTGGAGGTGGTGGTGCAGGAGCAGCCTCTTCTGCTACTTCCTCTACAGGAGTAGCTTCCTCGGCAGGGGGAGGTGGAAGGGTAACCTCTGCTGGGGGTGGGGATGGTTCTTCATCAACAGGAGGGGGTGCAGGGGTAGCTTCCTCAACAGGAGGGGATTGGGCAGCTTCCTCTGTTGGTGAAGGAGTCGTCTCTTCTGCAGGAGGTGCAGCTTCCTCCACAGGAGGAGCCTGAGTTTCTTCAGCAAGAGAAGGTGGAGCTTCAGTTTCTTCCACAGAGGCAAGGACAGCCTCTTCTACGGGAGCGGCCTCTTCTGAGGGAGCGGCCTCTTCTACGGGAGCAGCCTCAACAGCAGTCACAAGCACAGTCTCGGGGGGAGGGGCCAGCTCGTCAGACTCTGGCTCAGGCAGAGGCTCCACCACAGAGGCCGGCTCAGGTTCAACAACCTCTGTGGTGGGCTGAGGAGCAGGTTCAACCCCATTCTCCTCTACAGGGGCAGGGGCAGAGCTGGATGGGGAGGGGGGAGCCTGGTCAACAGCGGGCGTGGCTGGTTCAGATGATTCAGCTTCTGGGAGAGGTTTGGCTGGCACCCCCTCTGACACAGGGACCGGAGCTGCAGGTGCAGCTTGCTGCTAAGAAACCCCCAAAACACTGTCAAGCCTACTTTATCCTTATACTTACTCCTTGCATGACCTAACTAGAATACTCCTACAGAACATGCATACTTTCGACAGAGATTACATCTATTTCAAAATTACTTGCATGGGCAAGACTTTTAAAATGAGCTTCTATCTCTGTAGAGTAGTTTATAGTTTGCTAGAATAGTCAGTAGTACAACAACAGTACCTCAAGACTGACAGGTGGAGTCGTTACTTCTTTTGGCTTTGATTTAAATACTGATGCCACAGATGTGGTGGTCCACTGGCTGGCTGCATACATCTTCTGTCCAGTCACCTACAGCAGAAGAGACACGCACCAGAGTACCAGTTACATCACATTTGTTTCCCTGACACTGTACATCAGAGTTTATTGGTTTCTTGTTTTGCTCAGTTTGTCTTTCAATATTGCATGAGAGAAATGTGATTTATCATCTCTATTCAAAGGCACAGGGCCTTAAAAGCACTGGAGAAAAAGTGTTGATGCGTTCATCTATGGAGTTACTGTACCTTTAAAACACCCACGGTCTGAGTTGGGTAACACACTGCCGTCCCTACAGCGGTCATTCCCAGAGGAACACCCAGTCTCTTCAGATGGGACCCTGAACAGATCACAACCAGTCAGATACAGGCAGAACCATTATGATACCACAACATTTAGCCAATAGAAATTGTACTGCAGAGTCTAGACCTCTTGATTACCTAACTGTAGCCACCTTAAAGCCAGTGCTCTGACTCCATTCAATATCTCCAGTGCAAATTGTCTCTGGTCCATCCAATAAATATGACATGTTATTTAGAATGGGGGTATTGCCAAACATTAAGCAACTCATACCTTTCCTTGCCAGGATCAGACCAGCTAACCCAGAGACTGTGATCAGCCCCACCCTCGGCAGAAAACCAGGTGGAGGATCCCTCAGGAAGTGATAGGTATCTAGGTCAAATAAACATAGGACAATGGCGGTTGGAGACTGTGAGACTGCAGCACAGAGACTCACACCCTCAGATCCCCCCACACCTCACCTTGTCCAGCAGTATACACTGACAGAGCTCCAACCTTGACAGACGTACAAGCCCCCTGGGAAAAAAATGGTTAAAAATGAGTACAAAATAGAACTTGTTTGCAAAACAAAAGGACAGGGCTGACATTCAAGGGGTCAGGAAAAGTAAAAAAAAAAAGCTGCCATTTTAAGAAAACCCAATACCTTTTATCATCTCCTCACAAAAGTAACAGTTCCTCACCTCTCAGTATGTGCATGTTCACTATCATAAATGTCAGATACAACACTCACGTGTTTTCTGCATCTATACCACCATCACTTTACAAGAATAAATGACATCAGCCATGCAATACCACCAATAGTCAATAGTGATAGGGGGGGTCATGATCAGAGTCCATAGGTCTATCCAGTACCTGTACTGCTCTGACATAGGGCTGTAGGCCCACCCGGACCACCCCCAGCCCCCTCTGCAGAGGCCCTGGCTGCTCATCAATGAAGCGTGTTGCCGGAGGGTCTGGAGCATAGATGGACAGCTGAGGACAGAAACATAGAATCCGTGATCGTCAAACACACTGCACTTTACACCCTCTCCTGAATAAATCCTGCTGCTGTATAATCACCTCATGTTATTGTGATTGTTTTTACTATCTTCAATTACATTGTGTTGTTGATTGATGTTGATGAGCAGCTCTGCCCCAAGTATTTTGTTGCATTGTATGCTTGTATAGCATGTAATGATCAATAAACTTGAACTTAATATGCCGATGTAGCATATCTCCAGGCCTCTGTAAGTCGTTGACTGGGCAGAGACCTGGTTAGGTAGCATTCTGATAATGCCATTCCATGCCAAGTGTCATTGGTTTAACAAGAGTCATGAGAGGGTGTATGAGACCCAATCATCTACTCTCATAGAGTATGTACACACAGTGATGTTTGTGAGAAATGCTGTTTCTACACGTCTTAAACTGCATCACGTTACCTCTCTTGGGGAGAACAGCTGTGTCAGCTGGGTTTTCTCCTCACTCATGGCATAAACTCTAAAGGAGGCCAATCCTATTGCTGCTGGGACAGCCGCCAGCTTCACCACCTGCAGGAATGCGCATCCACAACAGACCACTGTTAGGACAGGCCTAAAGTTGAGTTTGTACACACTAACACAGACTGTTGTTAGGACAGGCCTATGGTTGAGTTAGTACACAATGACACAAACCACTGTTAAGACAGGCCTAAAGCTGAGTTAATACACAATGACACAAACCACTGTTAAGACAGGCCTAAAGCTGAGTTTGTACACAATAACACAGACCATTGTTAGGACAGGCCTAAAGCTGAGTTAGTACACAATAACACAGACCATTGTTAGGACAGGCCTAAAGTTGAGTTTAAACGCAATTCTTTAAATGCACATAATTCAGTGCTACAACTACTGTATATGTGCAGACAGTAACTATAACACCACTACTAGCCTACTTACTTTACTGAATTATATCGTTACTTTTGGACCAAAAGCCAACAATGCATGTATTATGAAAAACGTAGGTATTATACTGAGGGCTGCTCCTTGACTTTTGTTATGCAGGGCTCATATTAGAATTCAATTAAACCGAGCAGCTTTAAAAGGACAGATTACAAAGAGGTCACCTTAATCTTATGTAATGTGATTTAAAGAGCTATCTGTTCTGTTAATGCTGAAATACAGGACAACATCGGGCTATTGTCTAAAGTATTGTTAAGTGTGTAAATAAATATAGTTCGTTGGTTTAAATGCACATATTCCTCAGAGGTTATGGACGACCACAGAGAGCTGCGTCTGTACAACATGTTCTAGTTCCAGGGGCGTGGATCCAATATGCTGTACTAACATCATTTAGGTCAACATCTACAGACAAATAATGAACACATGCGGTTAACGGCTAGAGGTTGTTTCAATGACTTCAGCTTCTCACTTCCAACTCCGTGAAACGTGTATTAATTCCATATCAGCAACACTTACCGTGGTAGCCATGACGGTACCTCCCCCCTCAGTGTTCTACCGAGAGCGGTAAGGAACGAACTTTATCATTGGAAAACGCGTCCCTTCGTCGTTGTATGATATTTCCGTCATTGCTTTGCTTTTTGGTTATGCTGTCGCAGCATTTAATAACAATAAAATGCTACAACAATAATACACGTGGAATGAAGAAAATATGTCTGTTCTCCACTTCTTAAAGCAGAGTTAATTAATCCACTCATCCACGTCCTGTCACACTCTGGGGGTCCATAGGACCATGTTTGAACACTGCTTTAGAATCATATTTTGATTTAGTTGTAATCAAAGTAATTAAACTGGAATGCTTTCATTTGTGCAGTAATTCAGTTTATTGGTTTTACAACTTAAGTTTTACAACCTCATACTGTATATATTTCTGAAAACAAAAAGGCTACTTTTGATTCATAGGAAGAATAAATGTATTTCTCTTTCTCGATAACACTTTTTTAATCAGTTATTGTACAGATAAACAGATAATAATATACTTCCAAAAAAGAGCAATATGTTCCTTTTTTAATGTCGCAGTGCAACTTACATGTTAGCTACACACCTGCGCAGTGTACTATGAGGTGCACGCCTCCAAGATTACACAGTGGAACCCTGGACAGATTGGACAGATTTCATGTACAATGTTTCAAAACATTGTGCGAAAACAATTACATTCTGGTTAAATTAAATACATTCTACAATACATGTACTGCTAGTCATAAAATTCGAAAATTTAGAGCAACAACTTGAGAGTAAAAGCTGACACTCTTTAAGAAATGTATGTTAGTAGCCTACTTTATGTCTAATATGACAAGTAATCAAACATAATGCAGGGCCTGTGTAGTTATACTGTATATGTTGAAGTAGACTATACTGTATAACAAGTTTCATGACGCCTAAAGGCCTTTCAGGTATCTGGATGCAGGTGAGCTGAAGCAATGTCAATATCCTGCCAGAAGTAGGGGTACAAACATCAAGCAGCACAAAGGAAAACATTGGAATTAAAAATTACATATTCTTTCACAAGTAAAAGAAAGTCAAGGAAATAGGCCTGAAAATAGACAAGTAAGTTTGTCAAAGATTTTGATCGTGTATTTTGCGCAGTCAGAATGCAAATAAAGTCCAACTTCTCAATTTATATAAATAAATAACTTTTGAGGACACATACATGACATGTACACAATTTCTGGGATACCTTTGAAAATAAGCCCATACATTCACTTAGAAAAGAAACAAAGACACAAAAGGAGAAGTGACAAGGTGATTAGAACTCAGAACCTGAACAATCCCAGAGATCAGGAGGTAACTTCTGTCACAGCTGGAGTGAAGCAAAAACAGTCATTCAGGAGACGCAATGTTTTTCTGAATTTTATATCATTTTTCTATGAAAAATATAAGTAAAAAGATTCTGTGGACACAGAATCTAAAGATTGCATTCACAAGTATATATTTCACAGTTTTAAATAGAGGGTGTTGCTATGCAAACGATATCATATTTTCTTTAACACATTTCTCAACCCCCATGGCACATGTACATGTTCACTACCATGCAGCTGTTTGATTTCCAAAAATAAATCTCACTGACAAAATATGCTATAATAATGGGTAAAATCATAATAGCTAACTTACAAAGAGACACATCAGTAATGTAAAAAGAGTCATTCCGGTGAGTTATGATTGGTAAAACTACTTTAAAAAAAAGAAAAAACGTACAGTACATAAATACACATACATGTTAAACATGCAACATTCATACGTACAACAAAAAAAGAAAACCCTACTGAGCTTCATTAACTACGGTATACACTGAGGCACCTCTCTCTCTCTCACACACCCGTTGTCTTCCCTCCACACTTACACACAGAGGTTCTCTCTGCTCCGGGGAGTCAGTTTCACACAGTATCAGGCCCAGTAGGGAGGTGCATTGTTGTAATAAGAATGATGCCCATAGCTCATCGCTACACAGCTCTCACTTCAAGCAGCATTAAAGGGAAAAATGAAAAAGAAAAGAAAAAAAAGAAACGTTTTTTTTTTTTTTTTTTCCTTCTAAGCAAGGAATTAAATGACAATGTGAAGACAATCAAAGAAGAAACCCAAAAAAAAATGCACTGCAAACAGCCCAAAACAGTCCTCTTTTTCTTTTTGTTGTCTATGTTCTATTCCAATCTATCATTTGTTGCATTTTCTGTTTTGAAGATCATGAAGAATGATAGTCTCTCTTCAAGCATGCAGAATGGCACCCCACAGGGCCTTATTTGATCCAATATACAGCATATATACACCATCTCTCTCTTCTGTTTGACCTCAGTGCGGTATGTACACATATTACAGTGACTGGTTTGAGGAGTGACCGTAGATCCTGGCTGCATGGATGGTTAGGGGCGCGCGGGGGAGGGGGGAGGGGCTGGGGGGGGGGGGGGGGGTAGGTAGGGTTAGCGTCAGGGTTAGGTGATGTCATGATTCCACAGTGTCTCCTTGTCCTCTTGTCTCTGAGCGCCTCAGACGTGAGTCTCGATGAAGGAGTGGGTGTGCATCATCAGAGGCGGGGACAGGGGTGAGAGGTCACAGCCCTCAGGGTGGGGCTCCACTGGGGCTGAGCTGAACTCACAGATGTCCACAAACAGCTCCTGGTGCTGCTGCTTCCACTCTTGGAACCTCTGGGAGTTTAAGCCTGGGTCGTCCAGCACCTGGCTGACTATGGCCAGGTCACCCTCTTTGGCCTGTGGGAAAAAACTCATCATCAGCACTGTTGACTGGCTGACCTGACCTCCCCCCCGCCATTACAATGAGCAATTACGTTCTCCCATTTCTACTGTACATCCACCTGTCTCCCCTGCTTCAGACTGAGAGAGGCTGCACAAGACTGCACACTCACTCACATGCCTAGACTGTGACTCCCCCTAACCTACCCTGACCTGACCTGACTTGTGTCCCACCAACCCCTACATACTCCCCCTGACCTGACCTGACTTGTGTCCCACCAACCCCTACATACTCCCCCTAACCTGACCTGACCTGTGTCCCCCCAACCCCTCCATACTCCCCCTAACCTGACCTGACCTGTGTCCCACCAGCCCCTCCATACTCCCCCTAACCTGACCTGACCTGTGTCCCACCAGCCCCTCCATACTCCCCCTAACCTGACCTGACCTGTGTCCCACCAGCCCCTCCATACCTTCAGGGTGCTGCGGAGAGCACGGATGCGGTGCAGCTTGTCATTGACGACAGGGTCATTGCAGCGCTTGACGAAGGAGCGGCGGAACTCCTGTTTGGTGGAGGGCCTCTGCTCGCCCAGGGCCGACAGGCTGGCCTGCTCGATGGAGCGGTAGAGCTCCTGGAAGCCGTCCACCCCCTCATGCTCATGTCGCTCTCTAGACCGAGACTCTGGAGGGGGGAAATTAGGACAGGTTTTCAAAACTGATGCAGTCGCTCATCCGCCCCATTGCACTCACCCCCATCATCATGAAGTGCTTCAAGAGGTTGGTCCTGGCTCACCTTAAAGACCACCTACCCCCCACACTGGATCCCCACCAGTTTGCCTACCACCCGAACAGGTCAATGGAGGATCCCATCTCCACGGCACTACACTCCGCCCTGACCCACCTGGATAACAACACCTACGCAAGGATGCTGTTCATTGACTTCAGCTCAGCATTCAACACCATCATCCCCTCCAAGCTGTTCGCCAAACTCAGTGACCTTGGCATCAGCACCTCCCTCTGCAACTGGACCCTGGACTTCCTGACCAACAGACCCCAGTTTGTTAGGTTGGACAACCACACCTCCTCCACCTTGACCCTGAACACCGGTGTCCCACAAGGCTGTGTGCTGAGCCCTCTCCTCTACTCTCTCTTCACCCACGACTGCGTGCAGACTGACTCGCAGACAACACCACAGTAGTAGGCCTGATCAGTAACAACAACGAGTCGGCCTACAGGGAGGAGGTCGAGCACCTGGCGGTGAGGTGTGCCGACAACAACCTGGCCCTCAACACCAAGAAGACCAAGGAGCTCATTGTGGACTACAGGAAAGCTGGGGGCTGCAGACACACCCCCATCTACGTCAATGAGATGGAGGTGGAGCGTGTCTCCAGCTTCAAGTTCCTGGGTGTCCACATCTCTCCTCCACCCTGGTCAAAAAGGTGCAGCAGCGTCTATACTTCCTGAGGAGACTGTCTCCTAGCATCCTGGTCAACTTCTATCAGTGCACCATCGAGAGCATTCTGACAAACTGCACACAGTGTGGTATGGCAGTTGCTCTGTTTCCAAAGGGAAAACCTTACAACGGGTGGTGAAAACCGCCCAGTACATCACCGGTGCCCAACTCCCTGCCATCGAGGTCCTACAGCGCAGGCAGTGTCTGCGGAGGGCGCGAGGCATCAGTAGGGACACCTCTCACTCCAGCCACGGACTGTTTGCCCTCCTCCCATCCGGGAGGTGGTACAGGAGTCTCCGTTCCCGCACAAGCAGGGTCAGGAACAGCTTCTTCCCTGCAGCTGTTACTCTGCTGAACTCAGAACCCCGGCGGTAGCCCAGCCCCCCCCCCCCCCCCCCCCCCCACCATCCGCCCCCCCCTCCACCCCCCAACAAGAGGAACATTGACTCCCAGTATCAGTGTACCCTCCCCCCATACCTCTACTGGCTGCACACTCAATTTAGCTTTTGCACTACTGCTTGTTTGCACATACCATATTTAATATATTGGTCTCTAATTATACATCTACATATATGCAACATACCTCAAGACCTATTGCCCTTGTTCAACTGTACATATCATATTGATATTCATCTCATGTATATTCACTTATTATATTCATTTATTTATACTCACTGTAATACCTTACACTGTAATACCTTATATAATATCATGCACTGTCTACAATATCATGTGTTTGCAGTATGCCACTATTTACATCTGGTTAGATGCCAAAATACACTTCGTTGTCTCAGTACTTCTACTCTATATCGACGATAAAGTTTAATGTAATCCAATCTAATCTAATAATTTGTAACATACTGAGTATGTCATATCAGTGTTATTTTGTCTTCGACAATTTTTCCATCAGGGACATAAAAGTGTATCCTATCCTATATCAAATTGATCTGACTTCCCGTTTATATAATTTAATGGATCAAATCAAATAAAGATTTATCTTGTCAGCAGATGATGAAATAATGAAGGCATAACGAGATAGATGTGTACAATAAAGTTGTTTAGCTTCTAAGGCTGTTAAAGGAACGATTGACCGCTTTTTTTTTTAACAGAGTAAATATCTTGCTTAGTATACCACGTTTAGTTGAGATTTACACTTGAAATGACTGATGTTGCTCCTGTTGTAGCTGACAGGTGGAGGTAGGTCAGTGTCCCAGGTTTACCGTGGTGTTTCTTGGTGTTGTGCTTCCTGAATGGCACCTCGTCATCCTCGCTCCTCTCCTCAGAGGGGCCTGCGGGGTGCAGGCTGCTGCCCTTGGTGCCCTGCGTGTCTCTGTTCCTGGGCAGGCTCTGGCTGCGCTGCTTGTGGGCACAGTGGTGGAGGTTCCGCTGGCCGCGCTCTTCAATGTCCACCAGCGGGAAGGGCCCGTCCCTGTCCGGGCAGCGGCGTCTCTGAGCGGGCAGCGTGGCCTGGCGCCTGCGCTCAGGGGACAGGAGCAACTGCCCCATCCCCATGTGACCACTGCCGTAACCTCCGTCGCCCTCCCCCGGCACGGTCTGTAGGAAGTGGAGGCCGGAGCTGGTGAGGGGCGTCTCGATCAGGTCCTGCCAGGAGCGGCGCTCGCGGTGGGAGGAGCGGCAGCCGGAGGAGTGGGTGCTCCCAGGGACATCCGGGCGGGAGTCCTCCGCTGAGGAGTGGGAGTATGTGGTGTCGCTGGAGAAGTGGCGCTCAGGGAACGGGCTGGAGGAGTTCACCTGGGGGATGGAGGGGGACAAGTCTATATTGTTAGGGCTCTGTTGTGCTGTGAGTGTGTGTGTGTGTGTGTGTGTGTGTGTGTGTGTGTGTGTGTGTGTGTGTGTGTGTGTGTGAATTAATTAATTAATTAATTAATTAATATTTTATTCATTGTGTTCACACACGACTCATCCCTCTGGGGATTATGCAACACACTGAACAAAACATAACACAAATAACACACTGCACTGCATCACCACACTGTCATTCCGGGAAGAGTATGCAAGTGGAAAAAGTATGCAAGTATGCAAGTGAAAAAAAGCTAAAATAAAAAGATAACAAACATACAAAACAAACATACAAACCAAGACACGCTATGACAAATAAATAATAAAGAAAATAAATAACATATCCATGCAGTATAGCATGATTAATATATCAGTAGATCACATGTCAGTAATGTTTGGTTATCATATGTCACTCTTCAAAGAGACATTTTATTTTCAGTTGAAAGTCATGATAGAATGGACAGGAGAAGACAAAATAAATTTAGTTTTCTACCTCACCAAGTACAATAATACACAATAAAGAATGTGTGTGTGTGTGTGTGTGTGTGTGTGTGTGTGTGTGTGTGTGTGTGTGTGTGTGTGTGTACTGTATATGAGTGTGTATGGGAGTGTGTGACTGAGAAGAAGCAGTCTGTACTCACAGACGGGGTACGGTGGTAGGTGTCACAGCGTGACGACATGGCCTCTTGTTTCAGGGTCATGGATCCGTCCATCTCGTCCTGATCACTCTCACTCCAGTAGTCTGAGAAAGAAAAACATTTAATCATTTAGCTCAACAGCGTGTGTGACCTCATCCATACCAATAGGTTTTGAGCTGATACAAAGGGTCACTATCTAAGTAACTTGTTGAGACCAGGCTTTCCAAGTAAATCCTTTGCAGAAAGTAGCTACAAAGGAGTGGAAAGCAGTTTGAAGTGAGTGACGAATGAATACCTCGCTTCAGCACAGCTCCAAAAAAACAGAATTCAGTTTTTCCTGCAGGTTACCTTCCATTTTCTACAATGTTGGAAGCTAGCATAGGCGACAACTCTCTGAAAAATAGTCCTACCCGGACGGAAAAGACGACACACAACAAGCAACCATTCTACGGGCAGGTGGGGGGAGGGTTTCTAGGAATGTAACCTCCAATGAAATTGCGAGCACATTCTTGCATCGCTCTGTCGAGTTCAGTCCAAGTCAGATCTAAAATTCCCCAGACCTCCAAAAGAGGCGTCAGATTTGGAGGTATGGCTACGTGAGACTACTATCTTAGCAACCACTTTGATATGATCTAATGGTGCATTCATTTGCGATTGAATGCGCCATTTATGTCCACATCACAGTATGATGTTGACTGAACTCACCTTCATCAGGGCGTGGCACCTTGTCATCAGGAGTGTAGCCAATGGCTGCCAGGCCCAGCCGGTTCATCCATCTGTAGCGTGTGATGACAGGGAGGAGATAGAACACAGGAAGTAAACAGAGACCAACAGTCAGTCAGGCATCGTTGTTCACGCTGACTGTTCATAGAGCATGACCATTCTTAACCAGGGTTTTATGTGGCCACCCAGCCTTGAGGTCGGGGAAAATGTTTTGGAAATGTTTTGTTTCACTGTACTCTAGGTTCTTCTGAATATTCACTATTAGCAGTGTGCATTAGATCAGATTAAAGAAATATACAAAAACAAAACAACAAATTTAAAAAGTGTATAATAATGGAGTACGCCGCCTTTCCTTTCTACACCTTCGTTTCAGCTGCTATCTCTACTC
The DNA here is from genome assembly GCF_951799395.1 of Argentina silus. Taxonomy (NCBI): domain Eukaryota; kingdom Metazoa; phylum Chordata; class Actinopteri; order Argentiniformes; family Argentinidae; genus Argentina; species Argentina silus. Next base: position 29,333,414 of record NC_139656.1, on the reverse strand, counting down.
GATCACAAAGGGAATTTCCGATCAACAATGGATCTTAATCATAAAGCAAAAAGGCCTGAAATGAAAACAAGTGAATCAGTCCCAAGATGGGGGAGGATGACGATGTTTCTGATGTACAAAGCATAACTGTAACTGCTGTCACGGAGGGTCCATGGAAACGAGAGGCCAGAACCATAGAGCTCTTTATCAACATTGAAAAGATGTCTCTTTTATTATTCTCCATGTCTGAGAGAACACTGTATGTCTCCAGATCAAACCGAAAGCATTGTTTTAAATTAGGTGTCTAAACGGTTCACCTCCTGTTCTGTAAATGCCATCGAAACAAAGAGAACACAACGAAAGTGCAAATCATTGACTCATTGGATGAATCTTGCCACCATAACTGGCAGTACTACTAGAAAAAAACCTTACCTGTTCATCTCCTCCAAACAGTCCGTGGCGAAAAAGAAACTCTTGATTTTGGGGTGACAGGCTTTGAAGGCACTACAACGAAGACAGAAACAAAAACAACGCCCTTTCACTCTGTGCAACCTAGATCGGTATCTGATGCTTGCTTACACGTCTCCATTTGAGTTGAGTTTTAGTTTCATTTATTTGCACAAAAAACAGGTGAAAGACGAACAAGTTAGCATAAAATATTTTAAAAATAAATATGCATGTGAGGTAAAAAAAAAAACACACAAAAAAACAACATAGGGGGCTTATGTGAGAACCTCACCATAGTAACACAAATGTATTACATAAACCAATATATCATTGCATATTCCGTCTTGTACATTTTAATTTAATTTAAATTTAAATTTAATTAATATTGTTTGCCTTTAGTTTCATCTGCGTATCAGCCCTACTGTCCTCAGTGGCATGGAGCCTGACGCACACACACTGACCCCACGCACACACTGACCCCACGCACACACTGACCCCACGCACACTGACCCCACGCACACTGACCCCACGCACACTGACCCCACGCACACACTGACCCCACGCACACTGACCCCACGCACACACTGACCCCACGCACACACTGACCCCACGCACACTGACCCCACGCACACTGACCCCACGCACACACTGACCCCACGCACACTGACCCCACGCACACTGACCCCACGCACACTGACCCCACGCACACTGACTCCACGCACACTGACACCACGCACACTGACCCCACACACACTGACCCCACACACACTGACCCCACACACACTGACCCCACACACACTGACCCCACGCACACACTGACCCCACGCACACTGACCCCACGCACACTGACCCCACGCACACTGACCCCACGCACACTGACCCCACACACACTGACCTCACACACACTGACCCCACACACGCTAACCCCACACACGCTGACCCCACACACACTGACCCCACACACACTGACCCCACACACACTGACCCCACGCACACTGACCCCACACACACTGACCCCACACACACTGACCCCACGCTCCACAAGTCAGCTGGAAAGAGACACCTATTACTTCTGCCACTTAGTGCCATCGTTATTTTATAAAGTCCTTCTTTGAAAAAATGCCATACAGCAGCGTCATCTGTTTCCGTCCCTAACGAAGGCGAACAGATGCACGTGTGCGGCCGTTAGTGTACCAGATGTGTTTGTCTCAGTGATTCATCTGGTCCGTTAGTGTACCAGATGTGTTTGTCTCAGTGATTCATCTGGTCCGTTAGTGTACCAGATGTGTTTGTCTCAGTGATTCATCTGGTCCGTTAGTGTACCAGATGTGTTTGTCTCAGTGATTCATCTGGTCCGTTAGTGTACCAGATGTGTTTGTGTCAGTGATTCATCTGGTCCGTTAGTGTACCAGATGTGTTTGTCTCAGTGATTCATCTGGTCCGTTGGTGTACCAGATATGTTTGTCTCAGTGATTCATCTGGTCCTTTTTCATCGTCAGGTTCTGTAACATTGTGCGAGAGACCAACAAAATAACATGGATCACAAAAACACTTACTGTTTCCTTCTGCATTCAATCGCTCTATCTATTCGGAACTCCGGTAGACTGATGAAGCCTTCAGCCTTCTCGTCCTAAGCAGAGAGAGGTGAGGGAGGAGAGAAGAGGTATACATTACCTCCATCAAGGTGATAGGTGACATCCATAAGTGACATCCATAAGTAAATGCCTGGAGTATGGAGTATACAAATTTAATAGTATGGAGTATGCATTGCAGAATAAATTATTTAATATGGGTAGTTGCAAACTATAAGCCTTGTATGTTGTGTAGATAAACGAAACATAAAGGAACGTTTCATAGCTAAATGGGGAAATGCCATATGGTGCTGTAAAGAGACTTCAGTGTGTGTAAGAAGTGTAAGAAGTGTGTAAGAAGTGTAAGAAGTGTGTAAGTAGACTGGGAGAGCAGCTTACATTCTGGTTGGTGTACCAGTAGAGCGAGGAGTCTTTGAGGATGAACCAGTACTTCTTCCACTTCTGGGTGAAGTAGCCTTTGGCATCCTTCTTCTTCCAGAGCCAGCCCTCACAGTCCCCATGGCCCAGGTCCTTACAGGAGATACGTCTACGACTGGCGCTGGTCAGAGAACCTGTGGCGGAAAGAAAGGATGAAAGAGAATTCTCAAATGCAAATGAGCATTACCTGGTTTGAATCAGGACAAGATTAAACGGTATGGCTCAGTTTATACAGACAACCGTACTGGAAAATTTTAGGTAAATCACCGGGGTTTGAGACTCATAGACATAGTAAACATTCCCCCAATGTTGTCCTGGTGGTTTCTTCAATGCAAGTGTAATTCCAACCCCCCCATTATGCTAAATCATACAAGAACTGACAAAACACAGCACCACCAAAGACATTCTCAAAGTAAATGAGAACTTCTATGCTGTGTGTCTTACCTTTGGTTCTCTTTTTGGGCTTAGTCCTTAAAGACGCATAGTGAAATGACTGCAGGGTGAGAGGGCAGAAAGGACAGTTGGATGAGCAGAAGGCTAATGCCTCGTGTTTGGCTACTGTACGGTACGGTACTCTACAGTGTATTTTAACGTCCCTTATGGCCATGCATGCGGAATACTCTGCTTTTGTTACCACTGATCCCACAGTACAATGTACAGTCAAGTATTCTCATTGCGAGAAGAACGGCTACATAAATTGTATCAAATGATCGAATTTACCTTCCTCATGGGTGGGACTCCTTGTCTGTCGATGCCAAAACTAGCATACCTGAGAATGAGAGGGGGAGTCAGATAAGTAAGTAAGCTTACAAAACATCACTACTTTTATACAGGCTCATCTGCACTGGGTAAGTACTAATACCCACATGCATACTATTCATAAATACAGGGCCAAATCCTAACTAATACCCACATGCATACTATTCATAAATACAGGGCCAAATCCTAACTAATACCCACATGCATACTATTCATAAATACAGGGCCAAATCCTAACTAATACCCACATGCATACTATTCATAAATACAGGGCCAAATTCTAACTTGAGGCAGCATGTATAACACAAACATTCTATTCACATAAATGCACGATTTACATGAACATTCTACATGCATGCTTGAATTACAAGTTAGGGTTTGGCACCCAAGAGACTTAGACCCCATTTCTGTGTCTTTCTCACCCCCAGGGCTGGCCTGAAGTCCCATCTGGACAAATCTCCGCTTACGACAGATGGTACACTAAGCTTTCTATAGACATTGAAATCCATAAATCAATCATAAATTAATCTTCTTTCCACCTCTTTCTTATAATTCACTCAGATGAAGATTTTGGAATGTGTGTCTAAGTACAGTATATTTGATACCTAGACATGTGTGACTCAGTATGCGACTCAGTTGGTACAGTGTGGTGTTATGCAACACTAAGGTTGTAGGTCTGATTCCCCCTGGGAGCAAAATTCTTTATTTTTTTACATTTCAAAATAAGAAGAATCGAGACGCAAAGCTGTCGTACAAATTATTAAAATCCAGACATGAAATATTTACACAAAAACGACTATGCAGAGGCCCAACTCTTCCACAGGTTGTTTTGTGGTCTTCTCTGAACCATAATGATTATACAACAAAAACATGAATGCACTGACTGTACTGGAAGTTGCTTTGGAAATGGCATATGTTATAGTAGTATGCAGTGGACTGGACACACTGCAGGAGTCTGACACATCTGAACATCTGTTTCCAGCAAGTGATACGAGCAGGGAAACAACACGGGGGGGTAGGAAACCACACAGTCTTCATTCTTATAGCCCAAGATAGATAGGCTGCAGCTCAGTGCAGCTCAACGGAAACTGTTAACTCTTGAGCCCGACTGAGACCGGTTATGCAATAGTTTTAAAGATGTTTCCATACATAGATAGATTTGCTGAGTAGTTGAAAGAAAGTGAGATAGCCGTCATCCTTACCTGGCCATTGTCCTTTTACCAGTCACTACTGCTTCACTCAGTATAACCCACATTGATTAACCTCTTAATTGTTTTGATATATATATATATATATATATATATATATATATATATATATATACCTCCCCTCTCTCAGCTATCCATCCTCTCTTTCATCTATCCATTCATCCATCATATCAACCAACCTCTCACTTTCTTTCAACTACCCAGAAAATCTTCATCAACCCTGATAAAAGGCTTCTGAAACCCATTAAACCTTTTGGTTTTGTAACTCCAAAAACTCTCGTCTGGTTAACCAGCCAACTCCAGCACTCTCAACCACTCCACCAACCAACTCTCTACCCACTCCACTGAAGTTCCCCTGGCTCATCCGATCTATCTGTCTATCTATCTATCGATAGATACCAAATCATCTCTAACTTTATCTGCTACCACAATAAGACTATATCACTCTCTGTCAACTACCCAGCATATCTATCTGTATCGAAACATCTTTAAACCTGTTCCATTACCAAAATAAGACTTTGCAAGGCCACAAAGTTTCTTCTGGAACTTCTTTTTCTAGTTGTTATAGTTTATATGTTTTTGTTGTACATTGTCCTTGTCAAATAAATGTAATGAACATAAAATAAATAAATATATGTAGGTCAGTCATTACAGTTTGAAAGGTACTGTAAAAATGAATTGTGTACTTGACAGTGCCTAAGATGTATTATTATATATCCGTCCTGAAGCCAAATCAATAGAGATTATAAAATGTTACTGCACATGCCTAACAATGTACAACCCAGAACCATACTCTACATTCATGCCCTAAGTCATCAAATAAGTCAATGCTGTGTAGAAACCCAGGCTGTTTCTTTTGAAATGGGGAAGAAACGCTCACTCACCTGTCCGTTTCAGCTCTCAGGGTGTCTCCAGCTCTCTATAGGAAGACAGAGAACATGTCAGCAGATCAGAGAGAGAAAGAGAGAGCGAGAGAGAGAGAGCGAGAGAGAGAGAGAGAGAGCGAGAGAGGAGAGAGAGAGGAGAGAGAGTGAGGCACTGTCATCTCAGTGGGTGGCCTGTGTTTCCTGTTGTGCCCGGGCTGGCAGATCAGGGGCAGCAGGAAAGCATGGGGCGTCTCTGGTTGTGGAAACAGGTAGTGTGGGCGACACACACTTCTGACTCACTTCTTATCTAATATCAATTGTGACCTCAAAAAAGGGTTTTATTCAAAATAATGTGCCCTTGCCAGACATCTGTAAGACAATTCTACACTGTGAAACAAATATGTTGAATTCATCTGCACTGTCAAAAGCATACATACACAACATGTCTGTATAAAGAGTAAACAAACATCATATTAACACTGAAATCATTTTGGCTGAGATGTAATAGATCACAGCGCTGAGTGACTCACGTGGTACATTGGCACAGTGTTGCTCTCAGGCAGTGAGAAGGGCAGGCCCTCTGGGGGTCCTGAGTCCAGCCTGACAGGAGGGACCAGCATAGAGGGGCTGATGGGATAGCTGGGGCTGCTGGGGTTGTGGCTTTTCTTGCGGGAACGCCTGCCCGTGTCCCGCTTGCATTCCCGGGATATATCTGGCTCCTCCTGGATCACCAGGATCTTGTCGTCACTCAGGTAACGCAGGAGGGAATTGTCTGAATCTAAGACAGGCGTGGGAAGGAAAGACGGAAAGGTTGTAGAAACGTTGTAGAAATTACTAAGAAAGAAAGACAGACACACAGTTTCGTGATTTGGAAGTCAAGAATGGCAATCAACTCTTTAAATCTGGAGGCCACAGGGTCACATTGAAACATTTGATGGCACACACAAACTCTTAGGTTAACCTAAGGGTTAGGAGAACAACATTTGGAAGGAAAAACACCATCTTGAAGACCTACGTATTGATACTTGGTTCAGACAAACCAAGGAGAGCTCTGAGTTGTTGTTTCCCATGTGGTTTCCTCTCTTACATCCATCTTACCTCACAGACCTACATTACAGAAACCAACCTCTGTCACATTACTGCAGCCTAGCAAGGGCAGGCCTCGATAGAGCGTAGTTTCAGACTGGGGGGAGGCGAATATGATCTGTATTATCTGTGCCTTCTATTTATAACACAGGTCAAGGGATTGAGGTGCTGTCACTCAACCTCCTCAACCTCACTGCTACGCATAGCCTCCCGATACTAAACAACACTGAAATACATCTCACTCAAAAACAAACATTTGTTTTTTTGATTACAGTGAATGCCTGACTGCACATTTTAATTGGATTTTGACAAATTAAGTTGATGTTGCATTTGTTGTGGTGTGGTGTCTATTATTGACCAGGCAAAGATCAATTGATGTCCCGGGTGAGTGGAAATTGTGAGTTCTGTAATAAAACTATCTACGAATAAAGAGAACTGGCTTTAGAGAAAGATCACACATTTTTAATCAAGAAGACCTGCATTTTAATGTCATTAACATGATGAAGCTTAATCTGTGTATACAGTGCCATTTTGAACATAGTTCTAAGCCCCTGTCATGTTTCTGTTGTGAACATTTGAAGTTTGATTTTTGTTGTCTTAGGAAACCATCACAAACTCTATGCCAGAAATTGTGGCACAGAGGACTGCTGAAATAAATAGAAGGTTTCCGAACAACTAATGGTTAGTCATCCAGTATGTTGAAGGACAGCGAGTGAGTTTGGGTTGTATACGGTACTTCTCAAATGCAGTGAGGCAAAGCTATTTTCTTCTCCCAGTCAAGGTTTTCATGGGTCTACCTGAACTTAAGAACCCACCTCTGCTACCCCTCTTGTACATATTTGGCTCCTTTGCCTCTGCCATCCAGTTGCAATCCGTTGGTATGGAAACTGGCCTGAGGTCACCTGGAAAGAAGTCCAAGGGAGCATGTCAGCTGATGTGTGGAGCGTGGAGGAAGAGCTAGAGCTGAGAGCAGTGGAGAGGTGCAGGTGTGAGGGGGGGGAGTGGGGGCTGTCTCACTGAGAGAGAGAGAGAGAGAGAGAGAGAGAGAGAGAGAGAGAGAGAGAGAGAGAGACAGACAGACAGACAGACAGACAGACAGACAGACAGCCAGACAGACAGACAGACAGACACAGAGAGAGAGGAACCGGGTGGTGTGAGAGAGAGGAGATGGTGAGAGAGAACTGAGCGTGGGAGTGTGTGGGTGTGTGTGTGTGTGTGTGTGTGTGTGTGTGTGTGTGTGTGTGTGTGTGTGCGTGCGTGTGTGTGTGTGTGTGCGGGGGTGGGTGGGTGGGTGTGGAAGACAAATTCTACAGTGCAGGCAAGACAGAGTTGGGTAAAAGGAATATGTTTCATAAGCATAGGATTCAAGGAGTGATTGCACATAACCTAGGTTAAAAAAAAAACTAGTGATCTTCAGAGTGTGGAAGAGTGGAGGGGCTCATTAGGCTGTGTGAACATGCTAACGTGAGAAACGTTGGGGGGGACTGAGTGTACCCCTGCCTGGAGCCATTATGGGGCTTGGAAGCGATCCACCGTCACTTCCCTGGCAGGCTGTTAACATGAGAAACACTCCGCCTGAGCAGGGCCAAAAGGGATTTATCTCTGCACCACTACACACTGTACAACAAACACAGGCCCACCGGTAGCTTCAACACAGGGAGAGGCTGGCGGAGGTAGAAATCAGTCCATGTGTGGGGGAGGGGGGAGGGGGAGGGGGGGAGTGAGGCGGGGGGTGTATGACAGAGGAGGTGTATGACAGGGCGGTTTCTGTGGAACATGAATACTTTGAATAATAGATGGAAATCTATAAACCCCCCCGTCTGGGATTCAACCTTGCAGTACTCTCTCTCACATTCCATCACGGTTGATGCTAGGTGGGATCCTTGGGACGGCCCTAACCTTAACCCTAACCTTAACCCTAGCCTAAGCCCTAACCCTGACCTAAACCATAACCTTAACCCTAACCCCTACCTTTACCCTAACCCTAAGCCGTAACCCTAACCTTAACCACAACCCTTACTTAACCCTAAATTCAACCTTTACCTTAACCGTTTTAAATGTCAACATGACAGGGTGACTTCAGAGTCGGGTCGTCACAAGCATTCCACCCTTCCATTACTGCCACAGGGAAGATGGTGGTTGGTTGGTTGGTATTTCACTCACCGTGGGTGGGTGTCCTGTCCCTCCGCCGGACCCCCGTGGAGCGGCCCCGATCGTACTCCTGGCCCAGCCCCAGACACTCCTCCTCCACTAGGGTAAAGTACTTGCCCCCCTCGTGGTCCAGGAAGAAACTGGGAGACTCTGAGCCCTTCATGCCCATCTTATCCAGGCTGTACTTGCTGATGTCGTCACATGACATGATGCCGATCTCGTCTCTGTGATTGACAGGTAGGGGGCGTGGAGGAGCAGATCAGTCAGGCAGGCAGGCAGGTGCTAGAACACTCTAAAGGGCTCCAATTTGCTCCATGAGCAAAAACAAAGTCAGCCATCTTAACCATATTTGTAAAAGACCGACGAGACATAATCCAATGGGAGTTTTTGAATACTGCAAAAGGCTGTTTTATGGTTGAAGAATCAATGTTTTATCCAAAACATTGTTAAAGACGAGGTCAAATGCAATCATACTGTGGAGTATTCTGAGTTAGATCTCTTTTTTTTTGCCCTGCTCAGCACTATTTGCTCGAGCAAATTGGAGGCCAATGGCTGTGTGGTTGTCCAGGCTTACCTGTGGCCGTAGAGGCCAGAGACAGGAGAGAGGATGAAGACATCATGGCCGCCGTCCAGCGTAGAGGACATCCCCATGGTTCCCATGCTGTTGGGCGGGGTGTTGGAGTCGCTGTTAGGACTGGTGGGGATGGGCTACGGGGGCAGGGGGAGTCATGGCAGGAAAGGAGGTCAGAGTGAGTAAATCCTAGAGTATCATGCAACCAAACCACAAGCATTCATCTTCATCTGTCCTAATCTTGTAGCCATCCGATCGAAGTAAAATCCATTGTGTTTTATTTTTGTATTTGAAATATTGTCATTGTAAATGTGCGTAAAAGTTGTGTCATGTAAAATAATGTATATTCAGCATCTGATCTGTGCTGAAAGCTCAATGAAGACTTGTTTCGTTAAAACAATGTGAAAGGAGAACGGGATTAATACACTTGTTTACTTTGAGTCTTACTCCTATAAACCCATATGGACCGAGCCCAATCGGAAGGTGCAATCAATCAAAATGAATCAATCAATCCATCATAGAGACACGTTATTCCATGTTTGAGTTAGGATTAGTGCACTTTTGCGAGCTGTTGTCCTGGTCAGACAGTTGACTTAACACACACGCTCCGTAACAAAGCAGGCTGAGGCGGTGGAACAAAAGATAGCAGGCATTGCCGAAGACCTTGAGACAGGGAGAAGATATGAAGTGGCTCATATTAGCAACAGTGAGCTTGTCCTTAGCAACCGAGAAATTCTTGCGAGAGAGAGAGAGAGAGAGAGAGGTTTGTTGGCAACTATGGAGGGGGATAGCAACAGGACCCCTAGCAACAAGAGATTCTGTGATCACGACTATACATCATTAATGTCAAGATGTGTCAAGTGTGGTGAGGATGAGCCATCTCTCCCCAGTAGAGAGAATGTCAAGTCCAACAAACTCAAGTCCTGTGTGTAACTAGTACATGCTGATTGGGCCAGATTGTGAAAAACGTATATCAATGTAAAGCCAAACACAACATCTCCAACCGACTGTCTATTTCCATTATTTTCTTTTTAAGTGTACAATACATTGTTGCTACCCTTCACTTTAGCTCACATCAAAGAAGTCACACCCACATCCCAGATTACAGTGACCTTTGAGTACAACCATAGAGTATGGAGGAGCTCACATACTTCCTAGCTCCACTTTAACATTTCCTTGTACATTTTTTATTACATTTGAAAGCATGAAATCCACTTGTTCAATCACTTCTGATTTTAGTCACTCGTTCGTAATGACTCGTACTCTTGAAGAGCAAAGAATTAGCAATTTGCATTTAGCACATTTTGAGGATGCTGGCTAAATTAACAATCCAGGGTATTTTACATGAAAGTCAAAACTGAGGCATAAATGTGGCGCTATTGGCTCACTACTGACGAAAGATCCCAATTGTTAGGTCTGTTCACATGTCTCTCGGACTCAAGAGTAAACAAACTCTCTCTGTATGGTAAAATTGTCTGAAGCCGATGGATAAAAAAAAATCGGGGAAAAAACATGTAAAGAAAAAACTACAATAATGATTAGTGTGTTAGTGTACAAGGTCCAGTACGTAGATTCAAGCTTTAAAATAGTGTACAATGGCCATGATGAATCTGTGGCGATCAAGAAATGAGATCACATGATAAAGGTTTCGTTTTTGGTCCAAACAAAGCACTTTCTAAAATCCGGTGGCGGTGTCTATTTTACGTTTCGCTACAAGGATATGCGTATGTTTGTTCATTAGAAAACGTAGCATGTGCACACATTTTCAGTGTGACCAAAGAGGGCAGCAAAGCACAAAACAACACGTTTCACCTTTACCACACTATCAGCCTCTGTCCTTGGTGGTGTGTGTTTATTTCCCTGACAGGCTTCGCCGCAGCACCTGAGGGTGCTCCTGTACGTGACACTGGCTGAACAGATGGCCAGGGTCACCCTGCATGACTCTCAGCCACTATGGGACGCACTGAGGGCTTGATAGGAGTTACTAATGCTTTTGAATCAATCTCACACACTCTCTGTTCTATCCCCTGTATTTTCCATATGCTTGTTTTTATCATGTCTTTTAATTCTCTTAGTAAAGTGTATTAATAAAGGGCCATGTGATTTAGCAGGGCTGCCCTTTCTACAAGCTATTATCAGGATGCTGTGACTCTTTCTAGCTGAGACATCCATCAGCAGCACCAGGAGACAACTGTGCTCTTAACCCTCATTCACACTATAGGGCAGAACCGAGCTGAACCGAGTTGAGCTGTACTGGGCTAGCCTGGTTATGCAGCCACCATAGTGGCTGAAACAGTGCTTGAAAGAACAATGTAAAAGGAAAATTTCTGAGCCAGCACAGTATGGTTCAGGTCGGCCCTGTGGTGTGTAAAGCCCCTTACAGTCATCCTCCATTATGCTATTAAAACAAGGAGCCTCATCACCAAAATACCCTGAGTGACACTGTGTATTTACAGTATGTTAACTGTAACCTTGAGGTAATGGTGTTAGTGAAAAATACACAAGACTCCGCAAAGGATTGCCTCCCTGGAGAAAGATATTCTATAATATTCCTCCACAAAAGGAACATACCACAACCAGGTTTCATTCTGACTGCAAAACATGTACTGTACAGTGCCTGACATATTATATTAACCACACACAGACTGTCACACCAGTGATGCTGGCTTCATCTGTAAAAAAAAAAAAAAAAAAAAACATTTGAACGAAACACATTAATAGATTTCACTGCAGTTGTCAAAGATAGGTAACCACAGAAACAGAAACGTCATCGAGGTTGCACATGCAACATGAAAATGTGGGAGCCTAGTGCAGGAGCTAAAAATAGCTGTTCACACGCAGTCAAGGGCTCCCGAAGAAAGCCATCCAGGCAGCTAGGATGTAAACCCCCCCATCCCTTGTAGCCGCCATCCTGTCTTTGCTCCTCTTTTGGCTGCCTCTATTCCCCCCAGTCCCTCATACTCTATACAGAACACAATGCAACACAATACAAGACAAGGACTTCATTTTTCCCGTGAGGGAACACCTTTTGTGGAGCGGTAAGGCTCCAAACAATTGTCAGAACTAATCCACAACACCTGTCGCCGTTACAGCGCCAAGAAAACAATCATAAATAATCAAACACAATGAGACAGTAGTAGACTGCAATTGGCTATGAGATTAGTTGAGTTAAGGAGTTGTGGGATTTGAGATGTTTTGTGCGACTCGTTCAGTTCACCCCAACACAGGTGAACAAATGAATGAACTCAGTTCACAAACACTCTCTACAGAATCCATTAAAACCCAATTAAAAGGTGACCAGGTATGAGGAACGAGTCAAGTGCTTACTTGCAGATAATTAACCTTCAATTCATCACATATCTGGATCTAATCTATTCACATAGCAGCATTTGTGAGGAGCTAGGGGATTGGTCGGTCATTATCAATAAAAAATTGAAAAAATCCATATCTCTCAAACTGCCCAAGTTGAGATAAATTATATATTTGTATCTACAGTACCACAAGGAATCCTGAACAGACAGACACACAACACAGAGCAGGAGGAAGCCAGGTCTCAATATCACATAGGGGAGTGCCAGGGGTACCTGGAGTGCCAGGGGTTTCCATCGTACGTTCTTGAGCAGGGCAGGGGCAGATGTGAGAGTGTTTTGAGGTCTCTTCTTCAGCGTGAGGATGACTCCATTGGGGTCCTCTCGGAGGGCGTTCACCAGGTTCTTCAGCTGCCAGCCCACCTACGGAGGCCACAGGAGGACAAAAACACTCAGGCCAAAATCTCAAAGGTCTTTCCTTGCCTCGTTGCATCCTCTATCCTCAGCCCCTCCTCAAAACTCATTGGAGGAGAAGGTCTGAGGTTCCTCCTCTCGTGCCTTGTTTTAAGAAGGAGGCAAGGGGAGAGGACGCAAGGGATCGGGGATTGACTTTTGAGATTCACCTTCAGTGACTCTGAGGAAATATTCCACGAGTCATGACAGTGATTCAATAAAGCTAATGAATAAACCATAGCAGTGGAGTGGTTCTGAAGATGTCATCGACTAACCATAGCGGACAGGATTATAAGGCCCAAGTGAAACAATGATCACGACTGTAAAAACAACCGCACCACAATTCCTATCTATCACTCGGAAAGACATGGGTGTTTGACATAACAAACAGTTGAATAAACAGTACAAGTGGGTTGTGTTGCATAGAACGAAGACACAATATTGTTTCAGTGTTCCCTCTTTTTCTTGACTGATCTGATTAGGGCGCAGTTTCATATTCCTGCCCATCTGTTCAAGACGCAGGGATACGCCGTCGGCTAAAACAGCCTGACGCTGCCGCACCTAATGTAATGCATCACAAAGCGTCACCGCGCACAACTGGACTCTGCCCCGCGCTCAGACTGGCAGCCACGTGCCGACGGCGGTGGGCTCTCCAGTCTCCCGCGGCAGCAGAGAAAAGCAGGTCACATCCCCCTCTCCCCTCTCCCCTATACACCCTGCTGAGCGGAGCGCTACATGTAGCTCGTCCCCTTCCACTGTGCTTTGTTCTCTTCCCCTCAGCTCTCCCTCGTGCTCTGTAGTGCCAGACTGGCGGTATTAAAAATGGAACTTGTCTGTAAACAGGACCAAGTGTTCAACTCAAGGGCTGGCACGGACGACTTGTGAGCTAATTATAAAAGACAACACTCCCTCTTTCTGTACACACATGACCACTCACACACACACACGCACACACATACATACACACACACACACAAATCCCCACAGACACAGACACACACACACACACACACACACACACACACACACACACATCCCAACACATCAATTTTGGCCGAGACACTCTCTGTCTCTGTGTTCACACCAGCTTCTGTGTGGACTGGCAGCAGCCCAGCCTACTCCCACAAAGACTACAAACATGGCCTAGTTTGGAACGACACACACACAGATAGAATGATGTCAAAGTGTCGAACACACATACTGTACAGTTCAACATACACGGCCTCCTCTGGCAGGCCTCAGTGTCCAGCTCTGCTCCTCTGGGCTAGTTGTCAGTGTGCCCACCTTTGACCCATTCTTAAAACACCTACTGGGTCATGGTTCTGGACACCAGGGTCACAACATGTAAAATCAATGTGACTGACTGGGATTCTTATTTGAAGGACCTTTCTTAGCCCGGGGAAGCTTAAGTTAGTTACTGAAACATCGACTACTGTAGGGCGAGCTACTGTGGTCTTCATATTCAAATATTTCACACAAATTGCAGATTGTCCACTATTGTGTTTCCCAGAGCTAAGACACTGCCCCTGTTCAGAGTCACAACATCAAAGTGCTCCCTAATTAATTCATCCACATCAATCAGAACACATTAAAGCAAACGCCACAGTCCTCCCAACTCATCGATTACACCAGTTGTTGGTTTATTACCCCCCTACTTCCTGTTTTCATGCTGAATCTCCATTTCAAGTGAACATATTGACTGAACCATAAATAGCCCCACTGTAAAAAAGAGGCCCCACTGTAAAAAAATAAAAAATAAAAAAAACAAACATTTTATTTCTACGCCTGCGACAAACACAAGGTGACAGACACAGTGGGCCGTGACCTCTACAGCTGACATTGTTTACTCAACCGGTGACGGAGCCTAAGAGGTGCAATCAAGAGGCAAGACAGTTAGCATTCTGGGGGTAACACTGCTCACGGCTCCAGTGCATTGTGGTGTACAAGGAGAGAAGGCTATCAATGGATGCCAGTGAAAGCGGAGGAGAAGTGCACAGCAAATGGTCCTCCAAGGGACTTCTGGAATGGAACTGGTGTACAACTTCATATGATTTTCTTAATTATATAATAACATCATTTGTTTTCTAACTAACCTGACATATACAGTACCAGTCAAAAGTTTGGACACACCATCTCATTCAATGGTTTTTCTTTATTTGTATTATTTTCTACATTGTAGATTAATATTGAAGACATCAAAACTATGAAGGAACACATATGGAATTATGTAGTAAACAAAAACGTGTTAAACAAACCAGAATATGTTTTATATTTTAGATTCTTCAAAGTAGCCACCTTTTGCTTTGATGACAGCTTTGCACACTCTTGGCAAGGTGTGTCCAAACTTTTGACTTATACAACCTTCCGTTGAGGAGAAACAGTTTGGTTCAGCTTGAGACAGTTCAGTTTGAATGAATCACTGACTACTGGTGCACATGCTCACCGGTAGTCAGTGTAGCAGGAATGGTCAAGGAATGTAATAAGATGGTTGCTAGCCAAGCCAGACAATAGCAACTTCCACTAGCGGTTAGCATTATTCAATGCTCTATGGAAAATGCTAACAGTGCCCTCTCGTTTCTATGTTCTCTCTTTTAAGTAGATAAGACTATGCTTAGCATTAGCAAGGTGCAGGTCCACACAATGTTATTTTAAATGAATACTGAATTCTGCAAATATTTGACTAAATGCTTTGTTAAAGGCACAATCTGGGATTTGCTCAGCTGTTCAGTGGTCATTCCAATTCCAATAGAATCCTATGATATCCTATGATTCTATATGACTTATAAATGCCTAATGAGCTTTGTAACCCAAAGATTGTTTTACTTAATGCATATCTTAACAAACTATGAAACCATTAGTACTTGCATCCAGAGCTCTATGAATTTGCTCCTGCCTTAACCCTAACCCTAGCCATAGCGCCCGGCCCTCACCCTAGATCCAGCATAGCATATCTGTGCATTGCTGCTGTCCCCCACCTAAACCTGACCCATACCTTAACCCTAACCCTGACCCATACATTAACCTTAACCTTAACCTTAACCCTAACCTCCCTACCCTAGGAGAAGGATCTATTCACCACCCGGAGGAGACCGTGGAGGGCACGGTCACATGTGTTTTTCCATTCCCCTGGCGCCTCAGTGCTGTTGAAACCCACGTCAGAGAACATTGACTGGTCAAAGTGCTCTCAACCCCATGTGGGTTAATTGCAGCGACACGGCTGTGTTTGGGACTAAAAGCTCATTATCAATTAATGACCGACTAGTCCCATCTAGCACTCTAACTACTAGACCACTAAATGATTAATTGAGGACTAATTAGACACTAGGAAGCACTAAATAAGCACCTTGCACCAGGCTTCCGTAGACAAAGTGTTTAGCCAAGTCCGCAGGAATGCTGGAGGAGTACAAACTCTGGGAAAGCAGTGATTTATCAATCCAGGATGACGTGACCTTTTTGTTGACCTAGACTGAACAGGTCAGTGTCTCCCAGAGCCTCATAAATGATCCTGTATGACGACGTGACTCAGACAGCGCTGAAAGACACTCTGGACTCACCACAGTCTGGTGGTTGACCTGGATAACCTCGTCTCCCGCGTGGATCTTCTTGCACTGGTCAGCTGGAGACTGCAGAGAGAGAGAGAGAGAGAGAGAGAGAGAGAGAGAGAGACAGAGAGAGAGAGAGAGAGAGAGACAGAGAGAGAGAGAGAGAGAGAGAGAGAGAGAGAGACAGAGAGAGAGAGAGAGAGAGGGAGGGAGAGAGAGAGAGAGAGAGACAGAGAGAGAGAGAGAGAGAGAGACAGAGAGAGAGAGAGAGAGAGAGAGAGAGAGAGACAGAGAGAGAGACAGAGAGAAAGAGAGAGAAAGATTTGATGTGACTTTGACTTTATTGAGATACCGTCACTTACAAATGAACACATCAAATGTTTACACTCACAGTACCCCCAACCCCTCCGCCACCCCTCTCCCTTTGAAAAACACCCCCTACATCCCCAACGGGATCAGCTAAGGGACCAAAGCATGATCATTTTAGCCACCATCTACCAAACAATCTGGGATCTGTCTGATGAGTCACATGAGGCTGGCAGGGAGTCAAACAAACTGTGCCATGGGACTACAACTGCACATCAATCAGAATTTCACCCACTCAAAGTTATTGCAATTATTTTCATTACTACGCGGATGGGACAAAAATAGGCATTACGTTACATGAAAACAGCACCTATTCCCTCTCCGTCTACTCCAACACCGGCATCACAGCCGAGCTGTGAAAACCATGCTAATTAAAAGAGCTGGCGTCTCTGTGCCATCTGCAAGTCCCTTGTCATTCCCCTCCACCCCCCACCCCCCAATTAACCACCCAGATGCTAATTAGGGGGGCTCACAATTTGCTGCACTAATTTAACACTTATCCCAAAAGCCCAGACGAGTGGGGGTCATTTTTAGAAGACTCTAAGAGGTGGAGAACAATCACTACAATGGTACGGGCCCAGGAAACATCCTCTGGCAAAGCAAAGATCTGTCTGCAAGGCCAAAACTGGTCAAAGCTGTCTTTCAAAAGCGTTGCTTTGAGCCTCCTTCCCCGGCTCTGACAACAACGAGATTTCACAGAACTAAAAAAATAGAGCTGACACACCAGCGCTTCCCTGGAAAGACGGGACTACAGGAAAACAAAACCCCAAAAGTACACTTACGTTCTCAGTGGTCCCAGTAATGACATGAAGGCCGTCATAGGTGGACTTGATGTACATTCCCTAAACGAGAGAACACAAGGGGATATGAGCATTTCAATAGACCGCCTGAGATGTTCTTTATGAACAACTCTGAGAGTTCATTAAAAATAGGAAATGATGGGAAACTTGTTACACAAACTACACTTGCTGTCATGATTGGGAGGCACACAAACACGTAAAGTGAGCCTGTTTGCACTGTCGCAAACATATCCTGTCAAAGGGTATACTACAGGGTTGGGCAAATTCCTCTTTAATTCCATCAATTCCATAAGTGAATTGAATTCCAATTAGGTAATTGAAAAAAGGACATACATTTTTCAACGATTTTTCAATTTAAAAAATGTGTGTTGTTGTTTATATTCATCTATACCTTGAAAATAAAAAGCTTTGGAATTTATTTTAAATTGGAGTTTCAAAAAACGTTCTGACTCTGGTATGCGAGTGCTGTTAAAACTGGTTTCTAGGTTCAATGGAAGCTACGAGTCTGATCACTCACCAGGCCCTCGCTTGGCATGATGTTAGTCAGATGCACCACCTCCAGATGGGCTGACTGGGACACCAGCGAATCAGACGACAGCGAGATGATGTGGTCACAAATCCCAGACAGCGTTTTACACTGCAACCAGAAGGAGACAGGGAGAAATCATTCAGACAGCTCATAATACTGGGTGGTAATATAATACAAGGGTGTAATATGAAGTGTTGTCCTAATGTCTCTCTCGAGGCAGCTCCCTGAAGGACATCCCGCGCAATAACGTGAACGGTGGAGAGAAACCTCATAATAGGAAGGTGACATTTCCTGTCTGCTAAGCAGCCCCTAGCAGCGTAAGGATAGTATTATTACCAGCGCCTGTAACATTTACAATAAATGGGATGGCATATACAAAACGAGTTGGAATACTATAGCATTGGCATCATGTGTGTCAGTCACAGTACACACGTTACTGATCTATAGAGGACAGAAAATATAGACATTTGGATTTAGCTTTCAGGTCGCTTTCAGGAGTTCAAGTCGTATCACAGAGACAAAAGACAAACAGGGTTTTGCACGGAGTCACTTTTCTGCTGCTTGCGGTTTTTAGAGCAACAACAATGAAGCTCTGCATGCAATTATCTGGGAATCTGACCCGCGTCTTAATGAGCGATTTCTTGGGCTTATTCATCATCGGAGGCACAGGGCATTCTTCAAAGGCAAGCAACAGCTTGTCTTCCCTGGTTTAACAAGCAGAGGGAAAAGATGCTGCTCTCGCTGCTGTATGCAGAACTGTATTAACTAATGGTGGATGTACTGTTCTGTCCTTCACACGTGTGAAGCAAGGTTGTTATTATTGCCACAAGTAGCACAACTGAACTATACTGGAGGGTGGTGAACAGTGTGGTGACAAACTGTTTAATCAGCCACTGACAGGGACCCATCCATGAACTTCCATCTTGAACTTCCCTTATTGTAGTTGGTCTCTCTCTCTCTCTCTCTCTCTCTCTCTCTCTCTCTCTCTCTCTGTCTTTTTCATTCCCTCTCTCACACACCCACACACACATACTCACAGACACACACACACACACACACACACACTCACACACACACACACAGACGCACACACACACACACTCACACACACACACACAGACGCACACACACACACACTCACACACACACCACGACTGGGCTATACATACATTTGTCCTAGCTCCTCCCTTATTATTGCCTTACCCTCTCTCTCCCTGTCTAATTGCTGTAGGCAGGAATGCCCGTGGGAGAGGCAGTGAGGATCTGCATTATTCAACGCAGGCTGCCAACCAAAGGCCTTAAAACTCTGGCTTTAGAGAAATACACAGACACTCTCATTACAGTCGAAACCCAAATCCCATTCTAATGCCGGGGCTGGGGATGAGGGCACACGTGACTCCATAATCACATGTTCAGGTGAGCAGGCGTGTGGCCTCAGAAGTGTCCATGTGTGCCCTTGTGTACAGTATGACTGTATAAACAACACAGAGAGTCCGTTGAATAATTCATATGTTATCTTTGTCGTGACTGCTTTGTCTTGACTGCTTTGTCTTCTGTGATGTAGAACCCGAGGCCTGCCTGCCACTTCTAAACCCAAACGCCGCCCTCGTACCGTGAGGACGTCCTCTTATAGCGGTTTACATCTTTGACACCGCTCATGACAAAGGTTTGTGTCGGGCAACAGGCAATGCTTGAGAATGAGGCAAGTCTTCTACGCAACAAGCAGGGTTGTTGCAAAGCATTGCTCTTCGGACCACCAGGGGAAAGACTGAGCCTGAAGGGAGGACTCACCACATGGAGAATCTTGTTTTCAGTCTCATACACCGTGCAGTCCTGCAAGAGAATGCAAGTCAGTCAGAGGACAACCGTGTATGAGGCAAAAATGATGACACAATGACAATGACACAATGTATGTTAGAAAAAAAGGTTCTAGTACCAAAAAGGGTTCTTTGTTTGTCCCTGTAGGGGAACCCTTTGAAAACCTACTTGGGTTCCATGTAGAACCGTTTTGAGTTCCATGTTGAACCCTTTTGGGTTCCATGTTGAATCCTTTCCACGGACGGTTCTAGATAGAACCCGAAAAGGTTTTCAAAGTGTTCTCCAACATGGACAAACAAATAACCCTTTGCGTGAATGCATTTCGCTTCTCACAGGAGTGTTTACAGTAAAACAGGTAATATATTCACAGTAGGCCACGATCTCCAGCAGCCGAAACAAACAGATATATAAATGTAACCAGGTATGTAGCTAGGTGAGTGCCCACAACTTTCATTCATTTCCATCTGTGGGCAACTTACTTGTTGTACTATGGTGGTTAACTCCAGGCACAGTTGAACAATGTTGTTCTTCAACAGGGAGTACTCTGTCACACTGACAAATGGAGATCTGGAAGAACAGATGATACAGAGGGTCGTGGTCAGAAGTCCATTCAGAGGATTGAACAAGGAAAAATCAGAACTGTTTTCACAAAATGAAGAGTTTCATGCCAAAATGCTATATTGTATACCCATTTGCATTTTGGGGGGGACATAATAATGGTACATTTATAAAAAAAACTAAATATTCAAGGCTGATTACAACTTCAAGAATATGATCACTATAGTACGTAAGCA
>NC_139656.1:29305228-29307728 GCF_951799395.1 Argentina silus | reverse complement strand
TTCATTGGATGCCGCTTCATCATACAGTAAGACAATGACCCAAAACATACTGCCGTAGTAACTAGGGAGTTTTTCAGGGCCAAAGTGTAAAGTTCTTGACTGGCCAAGTCAATCTTCAGATTTAAATCCAATCTAACATGCATTTCATTTCCTGATGATAACATGTTAGGCCAAAATACCTCAAAACAAACAACAACTGAAGATGGCTGCAGTACAGGCCTGGCAGAGCATCACCAGAGAAGATGCCCAGCATCTGGTGGGGTCAATGGATCACAGACTTCAGGCAGTTATTGCATGCAAAGGATTGTCGACCAAATACTAAACATGAGTGCTAAGGACATTTGATAAATCTGTCTCATCACTTTTGGGTACCCTGAAACATGGGGACGATGCATAAATTAATTAATTATTCACTGTCCCATTACCTACGCAGGGCACAGTATAGGATTTTTTATGAGAACTCAAATAAAGGCCTTACTGGACATGACATGACCAAAAATCTAAATATATGTTTTTAAAACAAGTTCAGTCAATCTTCTGTGATGTTCCTGTGATTTGTCCTTGTCCGTGACACACTGTTATTCACTCAATTACCCCAAAACTCTATAGGTCAATCCTTTTCCTTTGAGTAATGTTTTGCATTAGTTCTCAACACGAAACCTGAATGCTTTTACAGTAACCATTCACATTATTATCAAGTACTGAGTGTGCTCTTACCCCCAGGAAAATTAGATAAAATACACTCTTCAGAGAACTGCACAGAACCAGACAGCACAGAGAGAATCGGACTAGTCTATGACATCAACTGCTCTCCAGCGGTATATGAACCTGCCTTATCAGGGCACAGCACAGCAGAGTGGCAGCGTTGTCTGTTTGAGCCTCATACTTACGGTGGCACAGAGAGGAGCACAGATAGCACCACAAGACTGGTCTGAGCTTTCAACCACATCATGGCTCCCGGGAGATGACTCATCTCCAGCAACAGAGCCACAATGCTGACCCACATTTCAGACTGCCGGCTGGGCCACATCAACACCTCACCCACATGCACTTTCCAATGGGGATGGATTCCCAAGGTACAACCAAGGACGGTACAATCAAATAGTTCAATAGTGTTTTGCAGTTAGGTAAGTCCCATCGTCATGGGAACAAAGTTCCTTCCATTACCATATGTGTTCCAGTAAGCACTTGTCTGTGTGGCCCTTTCTGTGTGGGCCTTGTTCTATGGAAACGCAATACTACTCCTCGAAACGTGCTTGGCCTTGAGATGAAATGAATGGCTGTGTGTGTGGGTGTGTTTGTGTGCATATTGAGATGCGTGTGTGTGTGTGTGTGTGTGTGTGTGTGTGTGTGTGTGTGTGTGTGTGTGTGTGTGTGTGTGTGTGTGTGTGTGTGTGTGAGAGAGTGTGCACGTGTGTGTATGAGAGTGTGCACGTGCACCCATGTATGCATGCATGCACATGTTCATGTATCCCAATGATCATGAATGGGTACTTTCATTGGAGAGCTCGCCGCTGGTGGGATTTCCATTCTGTTGCCTTTCTCTAGCTATCAAGGCTCCATGGCAACAGTTGCTTGGTGACCAGGAGGTAAGACCCCTTGAAGAAGTGAGTTATCAGCAGTACATTTGCTCCTTGTTGCCCTACTTACAGTACCATGGGATAAGATACAACAGGTGCCTAATATTCTTTCAATATTCATTCAATTAATTACCAATTAGCTCCGGAGATCCCTCCATAGCAGCGCCGTCATACTGACTGTCCCTCCTCCTCCACCCAAAATATGTCTGAAAGCAGGTCAGTCCCCCTGACTCTCATTGGGAACTACACAGTGTTCAATGATAGTAGCATCATCTCACCCCACTCACAATTTTTGTGTGTGCATGTGTGTGAGAGAGAGAGAGTCTGTCCAGAGGAGGGCTCAATTCAGTGCAGATTTGTCGGTCAATAATATTAAACAGAGGTCATTTCCCAAAAGATTAGTTGCATCAGCAGTACTTAAGTTAATCTCCACAACCTAGTGAAGCAGTGAGTTAGCAACAATTGTAAAATCACTGTTTGCAGGTCATTCTTCTGTGCAAAAACTGTAGAAGCTGTATGCACTGCAAATGTATCATCAATGGAATGGAATGTTTATTGTGATGTGTCAGATATATATATACACCCTGGTCTCAAGGTGCTTTCAAGGTGTATAAATACAAAAAATACAGATAAATAAAATAAAATAAAATAAAATGAAGAACTCTGTTCTAGAAGAGTAGTGAGTCTGGACTTTCAAAAGAGATAAAGTACTACTTTAGCTCCAAAGCTTTCAGAAAACTGACCACAGGTCAATGTCCACTAGCTACTAGGTCACATTTTAAATTAAATGTACAATTTTATTGTTCTTTGTAACCAGAGTTGACCCCCCCAAAATCTATTTTGGTAATAGCACCTTTAAGTCTCTGGTATAGCTTGTGGAGATTTTAGACTGAGTTCCACAGTCCACCTCAAATGCATTT